>NC_036848.1:44870268-44963120 GCF_002910315.2 Salvelinus sp. IW2-2015
TTTTTTAGATATTCTCTGCAGAAGTTGCCACATGATACTGGCATGAAATGCCTGGTAAGAAAAGGAGATGTTCTATGTAAAAGGCACTGAGAATATATCTAATACATGGCTGGGCAATAAAATAAAATACAACTGTCATATTTTATCTTATTGTAAATTTTAGATCATACAATTTCAACCTGAGAATTTAAACTAAAGCAGTTCTGATTAAAACTGAATACAGGGGGAGGGGGATTAACAGCCCTCCATCTCTCCTGATTATAATTGGTTCATGAAATCACTCAGAGTAGCAATAACGGATCACCACACATGAGTCATCTGCTCTCTACTTGGCCATAGTGATATTAATAACATGAAATATGGCCTAATAGACATCGCTTAGTAACACTACACATACAGAACATTTTAGAGCACATCCAAGGACTTGATGACTAATTAAGATATACCGCAAACAGACAATCATTTAAAGATATTATATATTTGATTTTGAAGTGTTTACTTTGAAAAGGTTGTTGACTGTATCATGCATACTTCTTGGTGTCTATCAATATAACAWTTTAGAACAAAAGAGCATTGTTATTAGCATCATTAACATACTTATGGCATGTCAGAGAATCTTTCAGACAGTGATCAGTGCACAGAACTAGTGATCTCACACAAACATACACAAGAACGACAATGTTTTTTCGGGGAAAAGGAAAAGCTGAAAAATCACAATCATGTGTCTTACCTAAAAGTGAAGACCCTGATAGAACTATAATCACACAAAAACAAAACAAATGTACCTCAATAGCATATGGACATCATATATTTTGGTAAATATTCATGTTTTTAGAATAMAATTCCTTTTCATTGGCTTGTAGTATTCATCATCTTTGTGTACTTTTGTTGATCAGCAATYTCCSCTTTAAATCATTCCTGCATAAATATTGTAGCACTCAGTTGCAGAAGTCTGCACTCAGACAATAATTACCCTTTCTATTAAAAATGGATTTCCTGCTTCTTCATAGAATGGTCAAGCTCTCAATAATTAGAGGAAACATAGGCGATAGCAATGAAACAGGATTAAACCTTCAGTATACTGCGACAAAACAGATTTTCACAATAGAGTATTAAAGTGCGTCATTAACTCATCTATTTTCTGGGGAAGCATTTAGTACCACCATTYATTAAAGGAATTCATCAAAGCTAGGGATATTTAGTAAACACCGTTATTGAATTGCTTTAAAGTGCAGGACCATCGAAAGTGCATGAGTAMTGCCCTAGCTAGGACAACCCTGCCTCAGTAGTACAAATCTCCCAAACACTTCACACATCAATAACACAGTCACAGTGGCAAGGAGCGGATAAGCACGATTGTATGTCATCGGCCAAGGGACAAAATAGGCCTGTGTGCGTGGACTTTGGAATTGCACACAATTGAAAGCTTTGATTTCACTTTTACACTGACATTACATTCTCTATTGGCCAAAAATACATMAATCCACGGTGACATTCACTTCACTGACTTAAAACAGCTCAACATACAGCACAGTGGGGTGCTATACTGTCCCCACACAAGAGGCAAGACCACAGCCTCACAAAGTCATTATGGCAGATTAGGAGGATCCATTCTCCTAAACCCATTTGAAAGGAATAACATTGACAAACTTCCGTGGMTCTGGTGTTTTCTTCTCTTCATCTTTTAGTGACATCATTGGAGTGAGATAATTAATGGCTGACGGTATGTAATMTTTAATTTAAACTCAACTTACATACTGTATAGATCAATGTCAGGCTTGCTTCTGGCTTGCTTCCAGGGTTTGGACGGTGGACGTGACTACAGTGTGGCCCATATGATGATATGGGCCACACTGGCATGACTCATGTGGAGAAAAGCTCTTAGCTCCCCAGCTGAGCCAGAGGCTCATCATACATCACCAGATGAACTGAACTGAAAATAGTCTGTGTGGTCTGTCAGGGAYGGAGGGTTTGCTGTGGACAGTTCAGAGTGTTTATCTAYAGTTGAACTGAACTGACCCCTGCAGCTCTTGATTATCCAAGACTACGCCACATGGAGACGGTAGTCATGTTGTAGAGCAACTGTAGGCTTCATCCAAATGAACGTTCATGTGGTCATCATTGGCAAGAACTGGAATAACTTATCATATCATCAACCCTTCCCTTTGCGGTCTGAAAACCTGAACACAAGTCACACCATCCAGAACTTTCAATGATGTTGCAAATATACAGTGATGGACCAATTGGCTGAGAATAGGGACTGCCAGTCATATGATCTGATGACCAGTTGCATAGTTCCTATTGACTGAGATATGAAGTTACTGAGTACAGTAAGCATTACCCTGGTAAGCAGGACATTTCCCATTTCAGGTATTAAGCATCAGCAGGATGACAAGCGCTCTGGAAGGGGGATGGTAATGAAATGTAGTGCAGACTCTACTCCTCCATATTTAATTTAAACATAATGGAAGGATCCTGGGCTTATACACACACGTGTATGTATATATAGATACACAGTACCAGTCAAAAGTTTGGACACACCTACACATTCAAGGGTTTTTCTTWATTTTTATTATTTTCAACATTGTAGATTTATAGGGAAGACATCKAAACTATGAAATAACACATTTTGAATCATGTAGTTACCAAAAAAGTGTTAAACAAAACTAAATATATTCTTCAAAGTAGCCACACTTTGCTTTGATGACAGCTTTGAACACTCTTGGCATTCTCTCAATCAGCTTCATGAGGTAGTCACCTGGAATGCATTTCAATTAACAGGTGTGTCATGTTAAAAGTTAATTTGTGAAATGTCTTTCCTTCTTAATGCGTTTGAGCCAATCAGTTGTGTTGTGACAAGGTAGGGTTGGTATACAGACGATAGCCTTATTTGGTAAAATACCAAGTCCATATTATGTCAAGAACACCTCAAATAAGCAAAGAGAAATGACAGTCATTCATTACTTTAAGTCATGAAGGTCAGTCAATCCAGAAAATTTCAAGAACTCTGAAAGTTTCTTCAAGTGCAGTCGTAAAAACCATCAAGAGCTATGATGAAACTGGCTCTCATGAGGACCACCACAGGAAAGGAAGACCGAGAGTTACCTCTGCTGCAGAGGTCATTAGAGTTACGAGCCCAGAAATTGCAGCCCAGATAAATTCAAGTAACAGACACATCTCAACATCAACTGTTCAGAGGAGACTGTGTGAATCAGGCCTTCATGGTCGATTTGTTGCAAAGAAACCACTACTAAAGGACACCAATAAGAAGAAGAGACTTGTTTGGGTCAAGAAACACGAGCAATGGATTTAGTGGAAATTGTTTTTGGATCCAATCGCRGTGTCTTTGTGAAACACAGAGTAGGTGAACGGATGATCTCTGCATGTGTGGTTCCCACTGTGAAGCATGGAGGAGCTGGTCTGTGATTTATTTAGAATTCAAGGCACACTTAACCAGCATGGCTACCACAGCATTCTGCAGCAATACACCATCCCATCTGGTTTGCACACTCAACAGGACAATGACCCAACACACCTCCAGGCTGTGTAAGGGCTATTTGACCAAGAAGGAGAGTGATGGAGTAATGCATCAGATGACCTGGCCTCCACAATCACCTGACCTCAACCCAATTGAGATGGTTTGGGATGAGTTGGACTGCAGAGTGAAGGAAAAGCAGCCAACAAGTGCTCAGCATATGTGGGAACGCCTTCAAGACTGTTGAAAAAGCATTCCAGGTGAAGCTGGTTGAGAGAATGCAATGAGTATACAAAGCTGTCATCAAGGCAAAGAGTGGCTACCTTGAAGAATCTAAAATATATTTTGATTTGTTTAACACTTTTTGGGGTTAATACATGATTCCATATGTGTTATTTCATAGTTTTGATGTCTTCACTATTATTCTACAATGTAGAAAATTGTACAAATAAAGAAAAACCCTTGAATGAGTAGGTGCGTCCAAACTTTTGACTGGTACTGTAATACATACATACCTACCGACATACACACATACAGTATTTCTTCTTAGTGGTTCAGGTCTATCTTGGAGAGAACACACCAGATGTTGCTCCATAGGTAGTCGAATAGAATCATAGATTTACATTACAGAGTGACATTGCTCTACATGGAAACAATGTTTAACCAGATCAAAAAAAAGAAATCTGCACATTGAACAACAGTACATTATCCAACTGCGTTTTTGTCATGCAGCCTGTGACAATAACAATAGAGACATGTGTACTGTACAATGGCTCTGCTTTGTGCCTCAGTAAAGAAACTTTATTCTATAGACCGTTCCGACTCAGATAGAGACCTGCTCTCCAAACCTGGAGATTTGGTCCCCAACCCATTTAACCCAGACTTGGCACTGTTAAAATATTGTTTCATTTAAGGAATTACCTATCCCAGTGTCTACAATTGTAAAGAACAAATCTATTAGTGTTTTGGTTAGTGTGTGTTAGTGTTTTGRATGTGATGAARAGTGTGTGTTTGTGGGTACGTGTGAGACGTGTGACAGTGTGTGTACACAGTATGTGTGTGCGTATATTGCAAAGATTATGTGGTCGCCTCACTGGGTAGGAGAGCAGTCGTCTAAGTCCAGCAGCTCCCTCACCAGTCTCTCTCCAAACTGCGCTCGGCTGTAGCGCTTGATCTGGTAGGCATCGGACATCTTGTACATGATATAGGCGTTGTTTATGGCGATGCTGATGGTCAGCCAGAACACCTGCTGCCACGTTTTGTTTGGCTTGTGGAAGATGAAATACCTGAAAGGAAAAAATAAAGACAGACCAACCCTGATTGGCTATATGGGATCTTGGAAATTTGGTTATTTGATCATTTGTGTCAGATGTTGATGTCCATCACATACAGTTATCTGACTGGACATCTGAAATTAGACAGAGTTACYACGGACAGAAGCGCAGACAGTCATGGAGACAAGATATCCTCCTAAGTGTGAGGCATTGGTTAGTGGTGAGGAGGAGCGATATTCAGCTAACGTTCCTGTTTCTGGCTCTCCAGATGTAATCTGCAGTCCTCCACACCTACAAGTGTTGTCCTCTGAGCTACAGAACACCATCTCATTACTGTCCAAACAAATTGGAGGCAGTGAGAGGTTAGAGAGGGTGAGAAGATAAGAGCCATTCACCCTGGTGTGTGTGTCTGATGAGCCATCCCATCTATCACTCTGCTTGTCTCCTTAATTGAAGTCTTCTGTCTTTGACCAGTGTTAACGTCGCTTGGCACTGTTCTCCATTTGTGACATAGAAATCTCTGGGTGGGCCCTCGACAGTAGCCAGTCTATTGCACTGCAATGAAGTGTCACTTCCAGTGGATTAGGAAGTCCAGATTATTAAATGTGTGTTCCACTTGATGAACTCAGATGGAATCATAATGCAGGTAGATTTACTATGGATGTATTTACTGTCCCATGCTGAAAAGGGATTACGTTTTTCATGGTATCTTATTATAAAATGCTAATGCAACAAGTATTGGTCACACTTTACTTGGATAGTCCGGATTTTCGATCTGTAGCTGCTCTACAAATGGGCATACTATCAACAAACTATCTGCTGATAAGCAAATGCTTGCTAAGGTTACGATTAGTGTTTYGAATAAGGGTAAGGGTTAAGGTTAGAGCTAGGGTTAGTAGATAGATGCTCTAGACTACAGATGGACTATCCAAATTGTTACCTAAGTATCATTGGCATTCCAATGGATGTACAGTATGCAGCTCAAGTTCTTATCTTACCATTGCATGACAAGCTTTGAACAGAAACTTGTGCGATAACTGCAATTAAGAGTTCAAATCTCATTCCTTTATAGTGTATGGTTTTAAACAGGGCATCTGAGTTCCTGGTGGTGTCCCAGGTAATCTTTTTTTGCCGTCACGTTGTGCATCTCAGAAGATTGCTATATCACATCAATGTAATTCCTTCTCCAGGTGTTGTACGGTCTAATCCGACTCCGCACTCCAAAAAGAKAACCCGGAACGGCATCTCTGGCTTGAGGCTGATAAGGAATGCTATAGAGTGATCCTCCTCAATTAATGTCTGGCTGTGACTGAATTATTAATGAAGGATTCACTTGAGTCTGACTTGCATGGCGGGGAGTGTGTGAGCACCCAGCATGGGCCCACCACAGGGGGAGTCAGGCTGACTCTCTGTTTAGCAGCACAGTAGGAGGAGAGCTTAGAGCTGAAACCGCTGTCGTGTCCCAATGCAGCCTGAAATACTTTGAAATAAGCCACACAAAGCTGTAGGAACAACAGAACAGTTTGCCATATGCAAATCTTACATTTCAATACACTTGACCTACAAAAATCCAGGGGTGGAATCCCCTCATGGAGAACTACTGGGTATGCTGGCTTTAGCTCCAACCTCATTGTAACACAGCTGATTCAGCTAATCAATGTCCTCGTTAGCAGCTAGTAGAATCAGGTGTGCTAGCTAGGGTTGGAGCAAAAGCCTGCAGGAGGGTAGCTTCTCAGGAGGAGGGTTGGCCACCCCTGTCCTATGATGAACATTCATATAGGCCACAGGTGTCAAACTCATTCCACGGGGGGCCGAGTGTCTGCGGGTTTTCGCTCCTCCCTTGTACTTGATTGATGAATTAACATCACTAATTAGTTAGGAACTCCCCACACCTGGTTGTCTAGGGCTTTATTGAAAGGAAAAACCAAAAACCTGCAGACACTAGGCCCTCCGTGGAATGAGTTTGACACCCCTGATATAGGCTAACACATTTCTCCCAGGATGACAACTGATTGCAATACATCCAGTATTCACTCACTTGCTGTACTTGTCGTCATACTTGCAGATGTAACTGAGGTGTGCAGCGAAGGCCTCCACAGCCAGCGGACAGGGAATCTCACCACTTTTCCTTTTGATGATCACCCCTAGAACCCAATACATGACTCAAACAGGACTAATGGGAGTTTTTTTTAAAGTATTATGTAATCATATTTTCAGATTGCAACTCCGTGACAAATTATAATACAAAAATTTGTGGCATATCATCTTGCACATAACAGTAAAGTAAACTGGATAAAGACTGCAGTTGTGATGCTGTAAATAACTAGACTGAATGCCTTAAAGTCTAATAATTATGGTTTCTCACTATAGCTTCAAAATAACCAATATATTCTGCGGAAAATACCTTGCTCTCTAACAAGCAAAATATGACTGCACGCTTACTAGTGTAGCTAGAATAAACGCCTTGTAAAAAGTATCAACCTAATACCTAAAACAGATCATGGGTGTACCACATGAAAAATAGATGAACATGAGGAGTTACAGTGTAACTATGGAGGTAGCTGCGAGGGAACGAGTCTAGTAGTCGCCTGGATCACATTGAGCCATTAGCAGGTCGTTGATATGTTTTTCTTGACTGAAACTCCATCTGTCGCTGACTCGCTTCCATTCAAATTATCCTCAGCTATCTAATGCTAATTACGCTAGATTTCACTCAGGTCCTACAGTGTAATGTTGAATGGAAATTGGAAAGTTACAGGAGGGCAAATTGAAAAAGAAACGCAAGATCAAAGAGTAAGCGCATATTCAGAAAAGTCGATGGATTTTTTTAAACAGAATTTAAAAATATAAATCGGGAAGCAGACTTGATAAAGTCTAAATCTGGAATTTGGAAATATGTCAGACTCCYTCACCATTCCCTAGGCTTCAGTCTTTCACATGATTACTTCATTTCATAGCCATTTCACCAATGATACAGTGGTTTATTTATTCAAAAGGTAAAATAGTTCTCTCTGTAGCTATAATGACATGTTATGACCACCACTTACCCATCCAAACAAAATAATTAGTCTAGTCTGTATAAGATAGGAGGGACATACCGAAGGTTGGGGTGGGAGGGGGTTGTGTTTTGCTGTATTTTGGGTTCTTATATTATCTGTAGTCAGATATAATTTGTACTGCACAATGAGAACTAACAGAAAATAACCTATATCCTCTATAGCAGTGGTCACTAACCTTTTCTGAGTCAAGATAACTGAGTAAAAATGCAAGCCGAGATCTACAGCTCAGATTATTATTCTAATTTTTTTTTTTTTTTTTAAACATGACTTAAAAAACGTAAGCCTATACAACATTAACCAATTAAAAACAGTTCTGTAGCAATGAGGTTTGTACAGTAGGCTAAAGGCCTAATACATTATCACTGCATATCGGCTATGCTTGAATTGCTCTGCAATGTTGTTCTTCTCAGARCATTTTGAAATTATATATTTTTTTWATTGGTATATGATCACACTTGTAATAGCTCATTTGTTGTATTACTTGTGAGGCCCGGCTGAGTGAGCATAATCATTAGTTGTTGTTTTTTACTGGACTGATGGCTTGCATCTGATGGTCAGTCTGATGGGAGGGAGCAGCGGTGAGGCTGCCTCWCACCACAGTCACCATCCCCTTGCTCTCCCTCCGCTGAGAAAAGGGGGCACAGTCTTCCAACTGATGGTGAAACTCAAGTCACACTGCATTATTCCTGCCTCATGCAACAATTTATGAGAAAGTGAAATATTCCTTGATATAAAAAAAAGCTGCAAGCCGCTAATAATAACAACGCAAGCTTATCGGAACTCTATACTCATTCATTGCAGCTGCGGTGCTGGTTGTAGCGTGAGTGGAAGAAGGGAGACCGTGCATTTTAATGCTTATAAAAGTGTTGAACAAAGTGTTGATTAAGTTGTTATTCAGCACTGTCAAACATGAACTTACTCATAAAAACAGCAGTTCTTTGCTGTATTCGTTGAGTCTCTCTCTAGTCATGGTTTTAAAAGTATAGAATTCTCAACTTTGTGAATAAAAATTTCAAATATGTTTTAGTCTATGGATCGAGGAAACTGTGCAGACGTGGTGATCTGAGCTATCTGATTGGCCAGCCGTAGGCCTATAGGTGCACTTGATTTGCTCTCTGAGCCTGTCGTGTAGGCGGAGTTCTACCTWCAGACACATGAAATGGTTCAAAATGGGAATACTTTGCCTTCCTGGCATTAGGGCTGCTAAATCAAGTGCACCTACCACCAACAGCACGACCAGTCGATCGCCAGGTTGGTGACCACTGCTCTTCTATAGGATTAATTCAGATTGTATTCAACAAGAAAAATCCTCCCAAACACTTGAAACATTCAGCACTTCTTTTAACACAGCCATGAACAGAATCCAAACCCTCAATTCCACTCATCTACTCTGGATCCTTGCTGTTTATCTATCCAGATTTAATGCATTTTCCCACCTAATTTATTTTACAAATGGGATTAAATGTGTGGGGTGAGAGCCTTTCACATGCCACGGAACAGGGATTTTCTCCCATTTCCATTATCTCTGAACATCACTCATACAGGGAGAGACAGAGTGATGAGGTGCTACATCAGGGTTTCTCAGTCTACAGGGTAGATTAAGAGTGCATTAACAACTAGGAGTTACTGTGGTCTGTTAAATCCACATCATGTCAATGGTGGGTGGTGACTCATACTGTATCAGTCAGCCCTAAAGAGCTTKATAATGATGCTCCATTTCAGAGCATTATATTGACACAGTAGGCCGACATGATCAAAATAAAGAGAAACGTTTTGCTTTAAAATTGAAGGATGTTCACTCTAAAATCTATGCCCATGATTGAATACCATTTAAACATCCCCCTGAATGCATGTTCTGAATGAAAATGTATGAAAAAGAAAACATGGGTAATATCACATCAGTCCCAAAGCAGGTCTCCTTACCTTTCTTGGTGGGTGAGTAGGCGTTGGTAAGGAAGCGGAAGTGTCCCTTGTTGTACCAGCTGATGAGGGAGGTGTTACCTCTCATCATGCTGCAGGACTGGCCCCTCTGCTGGGGGCTCTCAGGGTTCACCAGCATGGACTGGGGCAGGCCGGTGCAGTCACTCTTTCTGGTGCTCAGCAGCCCACAGCAGTAGATCTCTGGCAGAGGACAAACACTCACCTTTAGACATCTGGGACACGTTCAGGATGGTGCAACATACAGAACGTTACAGATATAAATGTAATGAATGGAGATGACATAATTCCTTACTTTAAAATGTCGGAGGCACTTTATATTTGAACGAACCACCACACTGTATAATCTGTACATGTTAGCTGACTATTTCCCCTTCTTTCTTAAAGCCCATCCTCTCCCACCACCTGCAGTAATGATAGATGGCACAGATTGCAGGTGGCCAGTATGTGTTCAGATTGAGATCAGAGGATAAAGCCTAGAGGAGGACACCAAGAGGACAGACTCGCTCTCACACTACCTCTTACTCGGCAAGGGGTAAAAGAAAGACAATGGCGTTTTTAATTGAGCTGGAGCTGAACATGATTAATATCTCTATGTCAGCTGCTGCAGGGCTACGGGGCTGGTTTACTGTGGCATCACTTCCCCTCTCACCAGGCTGTTCACTTTGTTAATTAAAACAGTAGGATGAACTGGTGGTCTAGGTTTCTAAAATAAACCTTGGGAAAATTTACTGTACGTCATCTTTACAGTTTACTCTATGTCTGGTTGTGCAGCCTAGTGGGTGCTAGGCATGGAAGCAGCAAAATAAACAATTCACATGTTGGTTCTCAGGGTTAACTTCAATTGACGGTCTTCTTTTTCATTACTACAGTAGCAGGAGGACATGTACGGTAATTAAAAACAGCAGGGGATGAGCAGGGAGTGATGAGAAAGGAGATTACAGTACAAACTTTGGAAAACCATCCCCCTGCTAGCTAGCTGCCTTACAAGGGGGATTGAAAAACTAGSTAGGTAGAATACGCCATAGACCAAGCTATGGTAAGATAAGATTTCAGCGAAGACAAACACTGCAGTTAGCTACACTACATTTCCTTGACGAAGAACAACCAAGACCACAACAAAAACCATAGCCGAGAAAACAAATTGCTTTATTAAGAAACAATATGCTAAACTGAACAAAAATATGACGGCAACATGTAAAGTGTTGATCCCATGTTTCATGAGCTGAAATAAAAGATCAACATTTTTCCATACGCACAAAAAGCTTTGTCTCTCAAATTTCATGCACAAGTTTGTTTACATCCCTGTTAGCAGCATTTCTCCGTTGCCAAGATAATCCATCCACCTGACAGGTGTGGCATATCAAGAAGTTGATTAAACAACATGATCATTACACAGGTGCACCTTGTGCTGGGGACAATAAAAGGCGACTAAAAATGTGCAGTTTTGTCACACAACGCCACAATTGTCTCAAGTTTTGAGGGAGCGTGCAATTGGCATGCTGACTGCAGGAATGTCCACCAGAGCTGTTGCCAGATAATATTCATTTCTCTACCATAAGCCACCTCCAACATCATTTTCGAGAATTTGGCAGGAGGTCCTCACAACAACAGACCATGTGTAAACACGCCAGCCTAGGACCTCCACATCCGGTTTCTTTACCTGCAGGATCGTTTGAGACCAGCCATCCAGACAGCTGATGAAACTGTGGGTTTGCAGAACCAAAGAATTTCTGCACAATCTGTCAGGAACCATCTCAGGGAAGCTCATCTGTGTGCTCGTCGTCCTCACCAGGGTCTTGACCTACTGAAGTTTGGCGTTGTAACCCAATTCAGTGGGAAAATCCTCACCTTCGATGGCCACTGGGACGATGGAGAAGTGTGCTCTTCACAGAAGAATCCCAGTTTTAACTGTACCGGGCAGAAGGCAGACACCGTCTACGGCGTCTTGTGGGTGAGCGGTTTGCTGATGTCAACGTTGTGAACAGAGTGCCCCATGGTGGCTGTGGGGTTATAGTATGGACAGGCATAAGTTACGGACAACGAACAAATTGCATTTTATCGATGTCAATTTGAATGCACAGAAATACCATGACAAGCTCCTGAGGCCCATTGTCGTGCCATTCATCCACCGCCATCACCTCATGTTTCAGCATGATAATGCACGACCCCATGTCGCAAGGATCTGTACACAATTCCTGGAAGCTCAAAATGTCCCAGTTCTTCCAGGGCCTGCATACTCACCAGACATGTCACCCATTGAGCATGTTTGGGATGCTCTGGATCGATGTGTTCAGTTCCTGTCATTATCCAGCAACTACAGCCACTGAAGAGGAGTGGGACAACATTCCACAATCAACAGCCTGATCAAATCTATGCGAAGGAGATGTGTTGCACTGCATGAGGCAAATGGTGGTCACACCAGATACTGACTACTTTTCTGATCCATGCTCCTACCTTAAGGTATCTGTGACCAACATATCTATGTTCCCAGTCATGTGAAATCCATAGATTCGGGCCTAATTWATTTATTTCAATTGACTGATTTCTTGAACTGTAACTCTGTAAAATCTAATAAATTGTTGCATGTTGCGTTTATATTTTTGTTCAGTGTAGTTATGAACCGCATTTAGTCAATGGTTGAACCCCAAATGCACATGTCTCAGTTCAGTTGTGCACTACAAGTAAGCAAATGCACGCTAACATCAGACAATTTACCAGGTCCGGCATACGCTCCCTTTCCTGCTTTCTTGTCATTATTATAATCAACATTTGTACTGACTGATTAAAATGGTGTCGAGTTACTTTTCAGTGTGTTCCCAGAAAATCTGAAGTCGCCATCCACAAGTAAAGTAGTTAAGGCGTGCAAGTGCTGCCACACGGTGCACCCAATGGTAAAACAACTTTAATCGAACCCCCTCTCTGCTTGCTTAAATTGTGCGCCATTGCTGCGCATTCAAAATAAAATTACATGCTTGCTAACTTAGCTACATTATTACATGAGTCGTGTTTCAGAAAATCGACTGTTTTAGACTATTGTATTTTAACCAAGTGTGAGAAACAAACATTCAATCAGTATAGAGTGAATAAACCAAATCATTTCGGAACCGACGCTTCCAGACTCCATTTCAAATGGTCTGTCTAACTACATTTTTAAGAACAGGATTTGTCGTGTAATATTTAATTATCTGTCTATAGATCTGAAGAGTGTGGGTTTGCCTCCCGGAGGATACATTTGGACCATTCATTTGTTTATAGTTTTGACAGCCCCCTCCCGCCATACACACCACACACACACACACACACACACACACACACACACACACACACACACACACACACACACACACACACACTTTCATTTATTAAGTGGCTCTTAAAAGAGCCTTTGYGTTCGTGGAGTGGCAGGCAAGTGTCAGTGAGTGTGGTGGTGTGTACTACTGCGTGCGTTTTGCTAGAACGGAGGAGACCTGCTCTCAGACTCTAAAGGAAGAGGTCGTTGCCCTCATCTCTGAAATGCACATTACACGCTATGCCTACGGTACTGCCCAAGGACACAGTGCTTTATGGCAGAGTGGTGGATTGTGGGCATGCGCCTGTCAAGGAGAAATGCAAGCTGGCCCATGTAAAGCTGACAAACGACTTCAAAAAATTCAAATGGACTCAGTACACATGGTACTTCGGACAATACTTAAAATCTATGTTCTGTTCCAAATTTGTGAGTATTCCCATCTGTTTTCATATTTATACTACCCTTTATAAATGTYGGAATGTATGGTATTTTACTGGAGTTGGACAGCTGTGTACAGAATTACTGAGAACATTTGTAGCTAAAGGATTTATAGCACCTATCCAATGTCAGATATGTAAATATGTATATAATTGTTCTTAAGAGTGTTTTGTYCTTTTATTTTACAGGTGTTTCACAGCAGTAGTTGTATCAGGAGTTACCAAAATTGCTCTTGAAGATCCACAGGGTTAMGCATGTTTTTATTTTTTCAAGCCTAGTACCATACCTGATTCTACTACTCAGCTGTTCATCAAGACCTTAGCTGTTCACGAAGACCAAAATCAGGTGTGGTAGAACTAGGCTTGAACAAAAACACCTGCATAAACCTGTAGCTTGTCAAGAGCAATTGTGGCCATCCCTGAATTGTATTTACATAGTTGACTATATCTGATGAATATACATTTGGTTGTACATTTTATATTTAGTGATAACTCACTTTTGTTTACAGGTAATGTTGTACTAGGCTTTCTTCAATAAACTTTTAAAAAGGTACATTTTCATGTAAATAGTTAATTGGTATATGTTGATTATTTGTGTATTGTCCAGGAGCTTGCTTAACTGTTTTAAGAGAGATAAGGGAATAAAATCCAGTTTACTACATATTTACTTAAATGGGTTTCTGGTTTTTCACTTCCCTCCAGAAAATCAACTGTTAATATTAAATAAATACTAACAACTACATTACTTATGTTGCCATTTGTCATTATTGTTTACTTTTACTGTTGTGTTKTAAAGTTGTTGAATAATCACCTTCCGGTGTAAAAAACATGGAAATTAAAACCAAAAAATAAACTTTTAAGTGAGAGGTAAGCATTGGTCTGAAGCTGGAAATTCACATGAGCACAACAATGCCTAATCCACCCATGCTCTACCAAGGTTTACCAACACACAGCTTTGACCTACTACAGTAACTATGTTGGTATTGTACTTCAAACTACAGTATGTGTAGGCAGAGTACTTAGGATTCAAACAGCCTAATTCATACTCTCTTCAGATGGACAAAGGACTTTATGGTGTCCTGCTATTAAAATTATATATATAAAATTTGGCTGTATGTATTTTTAGATATAGGCCTATTGTAAATGTGTATTATTGTTGTATCACCATRTTTATTACAAAAATAAATACAAGTACAAACATAACTTTAAGCTACATATTATTTTGACAAAAGTAATGAACTGTCCATTGATCAGCAAAGCAATTGATTGAACAGGCCCATGTTTGAAACACAAGTTGTTCTGAGCMTATGTCAATATTGAACAGGTAAGCTAACAGTTACAGAAATAAGGAATGCAGACAGCCTCTATCTATCTGAGCTATTGTGTCCAACACACCACCACCTGTTGTTATGTTAGGCAGCATACTGACCAAAAAATGTGGTTATTATATAATGCACCACATTACTCAATCAAGTCTGATGGTCTTGTAAGTATAAAAAGGTAGTGATGCACCGATATGACATTTTTTGCTGATACTGATATCTGATATTTTCCTTGCCAAAAAAAACYATACCGATATTTATTTTTTGCAGCCTTTTAAGCATTCTAGTACAGTTAAATAGTTAACACACACATGGATGCAGCTGTCTAAGGCACTGCATCGCAGTGCACGAGGCATCACTACAGTCCCTGGTTCGAATCCAGCCTCCATCACATCCGGCAGTGATTGGGAGTCCCATAGGGCGGTGCACAATTGGCCCAGCGTCGTCCGGGTTTGGCCGTCATTGTAAATAAGAATTTGTTCTTAACCGACTTGCCTAGATAAATAAAAGGGGCACACACACAAAAAATATTTTGTTGGCATTTACGTATGTCCCCATTACCAGTAAAACATAATCAAAACCCATTTCTTTCACTTACTTGCTGTGCTGTTTCATTGTTCATTTCTTCAGTCGTTTCATTCTCAACCAGGATTTCTATGGAACGCCGTTTGGGTCTTTGCGTGCCAAAAAAGAAGTGAAGTTCAATTTCAATAGGCGAACAACAAGTGGCAAACTAGCTAATACTTACTCACAAGGATTCCTAAATCATTGCTAAGAATAATGAAAATGACTGCAGTTTCTACTGGTCATTGTTTTCAGGCTGGTTGTATTGGTGCTAGCTAGGTTTTAAGCTAAAGCTAGCTACCCCAGAAGTTGCGGCCGAACAAATTATGCTTTATTACCAACGCGGTATTGTAAACACATCGTTCGTGGCCGGTGTTTGCAGACTTGTTTTGTACAGCTTTGACAGTGCTACTGTATCTTTTTTGACACGCAAAGACCCAAACGGCGTTCCATAGTATGTATGTCGTGAAGCTAATAGCAGTGGCGCTATTACTATTACTAACTCAACATCTGAAAAAGAGCGCACTTGGAAGTGTGTACCGGTGCTCGAWCAGTCGGCGAAAGCCAACATCACCCACGACAGAGAGCGTTTGATTGTCAAGGGCAATGAATACCATTATCTTGTCTTTAATAGATTTCGCCTTTGAGTTGTCTCGCTGAATTTTTTTTACTCTTTCAAATGACTGCTCGACTTGTTTGACTGCTCGATCCACACAGCATTGTGGGCTAGGTTAGGGATGCTGTGTTGCAAGTGTAGCGCAAAATTTTACCTGGTGTCATCATGTCATGTACATACGTTATATAGGTATGCACGGCAGCTTTGACATCGTTTTTTAACATCGGCATTAAACTAGACATTGGGCCGATACCGATATTGGCATTTTTAGCTAATATCGGCCAATTCCGATATGTTTACRGATATATCGTGCATCCCTAATAAAAGCAAAGCTTGATTTCATTCAATAATTATTATTTTTTTWATCACAAAAAAGGTAGTGTAATGGGATGTCTTACTGTGTTGTGTGAAAAATCCAATACTTTACCTTGTATGAGGTAAAAATCACATTGTTGTGAAAGCACCTCCTCTAAGAGTATGGATTAGGCTGTTTGAGAAGGTTTGAATACTAAGCAACCTGCCTACACATAGTTTGAAGTACAATACCAACATAGCAACTGTAGTAGATCAAAGCTGTGTGCTGGAAAACCATGGTAGAGCATGGGTGGAATAAGCATTGTGGCGCTCCTGAATATCCTTTCTTTTTAAGCTTCAGACAAATGCCTCCTCCCCATTTAAACAGTTTTTTGTTTTTAATAGAGAAAGGATAGAGAGAAAGAAAGTGATGGGGAGAGAAAGAGACAGAGAGAGGGAAAGAAAGACAGACAGACTGAGATTAACATATACCCTGTTTCTCAAACTCCTGGTACAGGTTGAGGCTGGTGATGCTGGGTCCGGTGAAGATGATGCTGTTGCGGCCTGAGAGGTTCTGACACAGCTGTTTGGCCACCATACTGTGGAGCTGAGGCTTGTTCTTCAGGGTGGCCAACCCATCAGGACCCCGGCCCTCCTTTAGATGCACATAGATCTGGAAGAGAGATACAGACAGTCAAAGCCACGATAATGTCATACARTGACATATAGAAATCAATACATACATTACCTCAGGAATGATCTGTGTAGCAGCTATCGTACCAAGTGTTCCAATTAGCGACCTTGATGTGGCTCCTACAATCTGAATCACTGGCCTGGCTTAGCTCCATTGATTACAATTTACATGTAAATATTACTCTGATCAGACAAATTGATTGACAGGCTAGTTATCATCACACAATGTAATTTATCATTTACAATATGAACCCTGTTGTTTAGTAATAGATGAGACATTAACAGTCGTTGTCTTGCAAATTACGTAAGAAAATACATAATAGATTAATTCTTCTTCCCACCAACTGGGACGGGCGTGCATATCCATTAATTCTCATGCCTTCCTGGGTCTGTTTGAGGCTTGGGGCAGCAGTCATTTGGTTATACACCCACCAAGAGCAGAGAGCAATTATACTAAGTGGACTGGCACTTTATTTTCCAAGCAGTGACTGGGCATTGCACTAATGGAATCCCATTGATTCACTCTATAACTTTTCACATTTTTTCTTATCTTCTCCCTATGGCACATTTCTGCCATAAAAGAAGGCATTTCAGAGCCAAAAGAAACCGATCGGCTTGTAAAGGCCTAACTCCTYGGAAACAACAACAGAACATTGGGTCTGGAGACTGATTGAGGCACTGGATGGTCCCATATCAGTCATCCAATCACACAGTTTGCCTGGATCTCTCAGCTGTCTGAGTGAGTGGGAAGGGTTACACTAGTCCTGTCGTATTCTAGAGTCTAGACGAATGGCAGGCAGTCTTGTGTAATTCCCGGTGAGGTTGCACAGGGGGTAATTGAAGGTGCACAGTCTTTGTCACAAAGTTGGCAAAGCACTAGCTCCCGGATATAAGAGTATAAATCCAAGAGGTTACAGTACAGTCCCTCCCCTCATTTTTTCTCCACTGCTCTCACCATCTCTCTTTGTCTCATTTACACAAACATAACATGATACATGTACACACACACACACACTGTACCTGACAGATGAAGCCAGTGGATGTGCATTGGCGGACCCACAGACTGAACTTCCGCTTCCTCCTCTTCCTCAGCTCTCTCTCTGTACAGGTGGTGATGAACACCGGGTCCTCATCAATCAGAGGCTCATGGAGCACCTATGGAACAGTGGGAATATACAGTTCATATTCAAAGGCGTCCATTCAGCCAAGACCAGGTATATAACCAGGGATGGCACCATGGCAGCGGTTTCTGACTGATTGTACTGTATAAGATGCATGTGTGTGGACTACAGACTAAGGCTAGGTAGCATCTTATCACAAAATGTAGGATATCAAAGTGGATGGAGGACCCAGGCATGCGTTGCCACAGTGATTTCCCAACGGGACCAAGGAGACACAACGAGGCACAGGTGGTGTTTGTTTAGCCCAGAGCAGAACAGGCAAACCAATACTGTATATGCACTGGCTGCTACCTCTCTGTTAATTAACTCACACCTCCTACCACTGGGGAGCCACACAGACACACCACCTGACTGAGAAGAAGTACCTAGAATATCTGCTCGGTCTGCAGGAGAGCCAGAACTCATTAGGGAGCAGGGATTTCAGACCTGCAACAGAAGTGAGTGTGTGTATCAGATTGAGCACTGTAGATAAGGTGTGATGAGGTTGTTCCAGGTTGATTTTCACCCCTATCGATTTGTTGTGATGATACAACAGAAACACCTGGCTTCTTTACAGGGAGTCAAAGAGGTAAAAAAGATAGAGACAATGTTGACAAGAGGAGTTTGAGACATTAATTATTCAGTTGGAAACAAACAGCAACTGTTCATAACTATCCACAGGTCTCCTGAAAATCCTGAAAATGATTCACAAAAGGATTTTAAAAAGAATTCAGTTATTCCTGCATGGGTGAAGTCAGTGAC
The DNA here is from genome assembly GCF_002910315.2 of Salvelinus sp. IW2-2015. Classification (NCBI taxonomy): domain Eukaryota; kingdom Metazoa; phylum Chordata; class Actinopteri; order Salmoniformes; family Salmonidae; genus Salvelinus; species Salvelinus sp. IW2-2015. Next base: position 44,889,155 of record NC_036848.1, read on the forward strand.
AGGTGAACACATTCTGTTTAAATGTGTGTTGTCTGACTTTTCCCTGCTGCCTGGCTATAGACCTSTCCTTCATAACCTTCTACTAAGTGCTCTACTGGTAAATTACAATCATCTGTTATGCTCTATTGGTCTTTGGCCTGTGGGGGCTGAATGTCTATCAAACCCATTTATCAACCCCAATGACTTCATCTCAGTGGAGGCCATGATACAGATTCCTTCTATCAGTCTTCTCTCTGTCTCTTGCTGACAGCTACTGCATTAGCTAAGATCAGTGGCAGTTTGACAACCATTACCTGAGGGAAATACACAGTGTCTGACAAGATAGRGATGGAAACAAAAAAAGGTACACCTATTTGCCAGACCTTCTTAATTTGCTGGATCTCTAAACAGAGTTGTTTGTGTTGTCTACATTAATGAGAGAGAATATTTTTTTTTTACAGCTAGCTAAGCAGAATTGTTAATGCCACAAAGCTCAGCAATTTTTATTTATTTTCCAAAGAACCCCTGCTATGCCAGAGATGCACTGGAAGGCACTATCTGCTTTGACATGCACCGTTCCTTTCATTTTAAAAACTTGATTTAACACATTTCTATAAAGGCTTTTGTTATGCTTATTATACAGATGTAGGACCTTAATTTGATCACCCTTTTGCAGGAGAACTTTCCTGCAATGCAGGAAATGTAAAACGTGTAGTGAATGAGGTTTAAAAAGACTTCTGAAGTTTGTAGTTTCCACTTTGAAATTTCAGACTAGATTTTTACCTTACAAAWWATTGAACAACCCCTACAAAAATGTCCATTAATTATAATCCACATACTAAATAACATTTCCTGTTGCTGCATTATTCATTTTCTGCTGTAGCAAACTGGCTCAAATTAAGATCCTACTGTAAATCTGTAAAAGGCAGAAGCTGAAGAAGGTAGGCTTCACAGACAGCAAAAACAGTACATGGAACATTTTGSGTAGACAATTTTTCTTCACCACAGCCAGGGAAAATGCATTCATTATTCAGACAGGACATCCACCCCTAGTCTGTGCTGATCAGAGCCCCTGGCAGAGGCAGCCCAATCAGAGACATGTTAGCAGCACATCCCACTGTGGAGCTATGGAGGGTATGTTTTACGTCATACCTTTACAGCTACTGGACTAGATGGTACTGGGCAGTAAGTGTAGATAATAAGAAAGAATGTCTGGGTGAAAGTATTTGCATTGGCGAATGATAAAAAGGTTTTGTACAGTGCCTGTTGGATTGTACACACACAGAGAGAGAGAGAAAACAAGAAAACCAGAGAGAGAGAGAGAGAAACACCCTTATCTGAGCTGAGATACTGAGGCTGTCATCAGTGCTGTGCTGTGTCCAGACTCCAGCCTTGGGGGCCCTGACCTCTAGGCCAGAGGCTGTGGTGTGAAGGTGCATTCCCTATCCCTCAGCTCTGACTGTGTGAGTCTGCCTCATTTCCATTTAAACTCCTGGGAGTGAAGTAGAGCAGAGGGGAAGGGAAATGCCCTCTCAGAACTCCTCTCCTGTCAGCTTCGGGAGGTAGCAGTGCCCTGCTTTGATCCTTCATGTCTGACAGGGAATTTACATGCAACGCACAATGCCTGATCACCAGGGAGCACGCGGAGGAAATCTGTCAGCCTCCTGTACACTGTGTATATAGCTGAGAATACACTACTTCTTGGCTGACACATTGGGCTCATCCAAGAGTTATTCTCAGATACAAGTGTTGGGGCCGGGACGATACCAGTATCGCGATACTCGTTAGTATCGTGGCAAGGATACAAAACACGAAGCAGATTTGACTTCTTTAGGAAAACTGCCCTAATGTTGGAAACAAACATCATTATGCTGTCATCCAGAGTTACATTTATTTATTTTCCAAGCTATAGCATATTTTACATACAGCAGGTTTTTAAAGAGCGAATTAAAAACTAGATATCAGTCTTGGGGATGTGGTTCGATGTGGCAGTTATTGACGTTTGTCCCCCATGGGACACCATAGGAACAAAGCCAGTATTACTTCCACAAAATACTCAGTATGAATCTAAGATACACTCTATATACACAAAAGTATGGACACTGCTTCAAATTAGTGGATTGGGCTATTTCAGCCACACCTGTTGCGGACAGGTGTATACAATGGAGCACACAGCCATGCAATCSCCATAGACAAACATTGGCAGTAGAATGGCCTTACTAAAGAGCTTACTGACTTTCAACGTGTCACTGTCATAGGATGCCACCTCTCCAACAAGTCAGTTCGTCAAATTTCTGCCCTGCTAGAGCTGCCTCGGTCAACTGTAAGTGCTGTTATTGTSAAGTGGAAACGTCTAGGAGCAACAATGGCTCAGCCGCAAAGTGGAAGGCCACACAAGCTCACAGAACAGGACCGCAGAGTACTAAAGCGCGTGGAGCGTAAAAAAATCATCTGTCCTTGGGTTGCAACACTCACTACCGAGTTCCAAACTGCCCCTGGAAGCAACGTCAGCACAAGAACTGTTCGTCAGGAGCTTCATGAAATAGGTTTCCATGGCCGAGCAGCTGTACACAAGCCTAAGATCACCATGCGCAATGCCAAGCGTTGGCTGGAGTGGTGTAAAGCTCGCCACCATTGGACTCTGGAGTAGTGTAAAAAAAAAAAAATCTGGAGTGAAGAATCACGCTTCACCATCTGCCAGTCCGACAGACAAATCTGGGTTTGGCAGATGCCAGGAGAATGCTACTTGCCCCAATGCATAGTGCCAACTGTAATTTTTGGTGGAGGAGAAATAATGGTCTGGGGCTSMTTTTCATGGTTCAYGATAGGCCCTTTAGTTCCAGTGAAGGGAAATCTTAACGTTACAGCATACAACGACATTCTAGACCATTCTGTGCTTCCAACTTTGTGGTAACAGTCAGCATGACAATGCCCCATGCACAAAGCGAGGTCCATACGGAAATTGTTTGTCGAAATCGGTGTGGAAGAACTTGACTGGACAGAGCTCTGACCTAAATCCCGTCGAACACCTTCGGGATGAATTAGAACGCCGACTTCAACTTCTAATCGCCCAACATCAGTGCCCAACCTCACTAATGCTTGTGGCGGAATGGAAGCGTTTTCTATCAGAGAAGTTGTTTATTGCTCTTAGTTGAGCTTTAAAAGGACCACAGAGTTTGATCTGCTTCGTGTTTTAATTTTGGCATGGAAAAAAATATTGCGATACTGGTATCACAGCCCTAACAAGTGTTATACAATTTATTAAATTTGATTGGGCATTTTCATTGCTTCTTATTTCTTTTCTAAAATGTTATATTGGTTGTCATATTGGGAAAGTCAGTTGTACAACAATGCATTCAACTGAAATGTGTCTTCCGCATTTAAAAATTGAGCACACAGAAATGCAATCTCCATAGACAAAAATTGGCAGTAGAATGGCCCTACTGAAGAGCTCAGTGACTTTCAGTGTGGCACCGTCATAGGTTGCCATCTTTTCAATAAGTCAGTTCGTCCACCTACTTTTGACCATGTAGTGTAGATTTCCAGTTARAAACTGGGTGGTTCGAGCCCAGAATGCTGGTTGGCTGACAGCTGTGGTATATTAGACCAATAAGAAGTGCCTCATCTGCAGAGTGGACATCGAGGCGCAGTTTGTCTGCCGTTGAGAGTTGATGCTGTTTTTCTAACAACTCTTTGTTGGAATTTTCTCACACACCTTCAGCAGCTGATACTCAACCATCAGTAAAAATGATAATGTTCTTGTAGAGAAATGTCAACTATGTTGAAGCAAGTAATGAAAACAAACATCCATGGAAAATGAGAGAAAATAGCACCAGGCTCAAATCCAGTAAAGGCGATTACTGGAGGTCTTTAAGTGTGTTTTATTCTTTTCTTTTTTTTTTGTCCCTTGTTCTTACCAACATCTCCCTCTCACGTCGCTGCTCATAGTAATACACATAATCGATATCCACGTCATCGGCGCACGGGGAACAGTGGGTTAATTGCCTTGCTCAGGGGCAGAACGACTGATTTTTTTACCTTGTCAGCTCGGGGATTCAATCCAGATCCCTTTCGGTTACTGGCCCAACGCTCTAACCACTAGGCTACCTGCCACCCCGTGATTTATATTGGTTGTTATATGGGTTGTTAATTTGATTGTCATATTGGTTGTTATATTGGGATGTCTGTGTCAAAAAAGTAACTTAAAACTGAAGTAGAACGGAGGACAGGTATGAGAAATCCCTGCCATGGCCTGACACAGTGGCAATCACATGTAATTATTTCTGTGAGGTCAACAACATTTCAACTTCGTATCCTCCCAGCCCACTTCTTCCTCCCAGCCCACTTCTTCCTCCCAGCCCACTTCTTCCTGGCACAGAAACACAGACAGGTTGTCCTCCTTTCAGAAAAGTTCACATTGCCAAGGTTCTGAAAGAGATGGTGGAATCTTCATGGGAGGTTGCAAATTGACTCATGTCAATCAATTCAAAATGCAGCAAGGATATTCAGTGTGCATTGGCTTGTTCTGAACTTTATCTGAACCAATCCCTGTTGATTAGACAACCCAAATACACATTATTCAGCTGCTGCCAGATGTGAGATTAACATTTGAATAGAGTTTAATTAGACAGAAAACAAGTTRWCTCTTCACAGAACAATGCTTTGGGAGCTGAATATTTAACTGTGAGTCTGTTCTAAACTAGGACAAACATGGACACAATGTACTATTGTTCCAGGAATGTTTGTCCAAAAGACAACCTACCTATCTGAAGAACACTGTGTTGTATTTTGAGTCTGTTCTAAATGTACCCAGAGCTGGGTACACCAAGCTGTAATATCCTGTGTCTGTTTGTGTTGTAAATATTTACAGTGCAGGATACTGAACTGTAATATACAATAACTGATGTGTATCATCTAAAAGGTGATCTAAAAGTTGTTATGATCTAAAATGGTTAATTTAACTCAATATAATGTAACTGTCATCTGCAGGTGTTGCAACCGGTTCAGGGAACAGAACTGAAAACTGGAAAATAACAAACCTTTTTCAAGGAACAGAATCAGAACCGGGAACGAAAYTGATTCATACTGTTCTGGAACAGAACCATTATTTTYAAAGCATSAGAACTGCTTAATAACATTTTATGTTCCAGGCATTTTTTTCTAGTCCCACAAAAAAACACCAACAAAACACCTATGCAAAYCCCTCSCTCTGTCACTCTGAAAAATATTCCAGTGTCTGCCTGAATGCTGAAAATCTTTGCTAGTGTGTGTGCATATTTAGGCTACATGCCCCTCCCCTACTGTACTGACGTTACAAGTGTAATTCAGAAGATAGGGAGAGATTAATTAGCTTGAGAACAATGGATTAATTTTCWATGCTAGTTAAAGATACTATAGGCCTAGTTGTGACATTTCACGTTGAATTTTTTAACTACAAAAAGTAAGATGTGTTTTTAATTATTGTGCCCCTCTGCACACACAAGCTATATAGCTAGCTAGCTCCAGCTTGTTAGCTAGCTAGCTKAAAGGACATTCAAAGTTCCTCCCTAGAAGCCGCTCCTCCTAGGTATAATTCGGTGGTCCTAATTCAGATAATGCATGTCATAACAAGATGCCCAGCGCTTCAAGCCTCCTCCTCAACCCACTCTTGCGCTCTCCCCACCCGCAACATTTCAGTCACATCTTGCGCTATAGGCTACACTTGTCTGCCCATCACACATGTAAACAACTAGCTTGCCTCCTCTATCCACACTGATTGGTGAAGTAAACTTGAGCTAACATTGAAGTCAATGAGCTAACTGTAAAGAATTGTGTATTTCACAGGTTAAAAAAGGAACTATATAAATCATACCTTTTTTTGGTTCGACCGGTTCAGAACATTATTCTGCTGGTCGTAACAGTGTAACAGATCAAAAGAAATTGGGGAAAATAAATATTTTTGGTTCCAACCCCTAGTCATCTGTACTAAACGTGTCCAAAGCTAAACAGTTCACACCGCAGCCCAGCGCCATACCTGAGTCTGAGAGGGGCGGAAGGTGCTGCAGCCGAACGACTGCTGCAGTGAGTCCAGGAAGGGCTGGATCTTGTAGAGGCCATGGCTGCCGTGGCTGGAGCGGAAGGCCACGATATGGAAGTACTTGAGGATCTTCTCGAAGCGTGCCTGGCTCATCTTGAGTGCAATGCTGCGATTGCTGAAGAAGCCGCTGCTCCAGATACTGAGCACTGACTCACAGCGGTGAACGCTGGTGGAAGTCACGAASCCCAGGAAGGCCTTCATCTCAGCCGCCGTCACATTCCGCCAGCCCTCGTCGCTGCCGAAGCGCTCCTGGTACTTCTTGGCGTACATGTTGGTCTGCYTCACCATGTTCTGGATGGCGTTGTCGGGCACAAAGAGCTGGAAGAAGTCCATGCAAGTGGCTGTGGCTGGCATTCTCTGGATAGGGCCTGGTGACAGGGAGAGAGAGACAGACAGATGATGGAGCTGCAGTCAAAGCATCACTCGCCCATTTCAAAACCTGCCTCAGATTGTTATTTTCATTTGACAGCATCAATCACACATTACTTGTAAATTGAGTCTTACTTTTAAACGACTATGATTTTTTTTAAAGTTACAGTACTTTGACAGTATGGAGCTCTTTTGTGCATAGAGTTATTTTGTACTCTAAAAAAGCAAAACGCATAGGCCTGCATATGAACCAACATTTCTTTCCAGTCTTTGTGATTTGGATTGCAGGTCACTGTCAACCCTCGGGCTGCAATCAACTTCTATTCAACATGACAGTAASCATAATGTCATCGAAACAAGAATACAGCTTTTTGGGCTTGAAGAAATGGTTCATTAATATAATATGTTACAACACTATCGTGGATGAAAACAGCCATTGTCTTGTCTCGAACATGTCAGATGAAACACAATTAATTCCTGCTTATGCAAGCCGACAGCTATAACCTTGTTTAGGTCAAGCCCACTCATCGACATTGACATACTAGTTTCCATTCATGTTAATCAAGTCAAGGCCAACTTGGTGAATGAAAATCTTACCTTCTCATTTAATATAATATAATAATAATTTAATGAAATCACAAGTCCAATACAGCAAATGAAAGATAAACATCTTGTGAATCCAGCCAACATGTCCGATTTTTAAAATGTTTTACAGCGAAAACACAACATATATTTATGTTAGCTCACCACCATARCCAAAAAAACACAGCCATTTTTTCACAGCAAAGATAGCTTTCACAAAACCCACAAATAGAGATAAAAWTAATCACTAACCTTTGAACAACTTCATCAGATGACAGTCATATGACATCATGTTATACAATACATTTATGTTTTGTTCGATTATGTGCATATTTATAGCCCCAAAATCTGGTTTACATTGGCGCCATGTTCAGAAATGGCCCAAAATAGCGAAAGTAATACAGATAGCCACGTAAATACAGAAATACTCATCATAAACTTTGATGAAAGATACATGTTTAACATATAATTAAAGATACACTGGTTCTTAATGCAACCGCTGTGTTAGATTAAAAAATAACTTTAGTAAAAAGCACAGCATGCAGTAATCTGAGACAGCGCTCAGCCATTCTCCGCCATGTTGGAGTCAACAGAAATACGAAATTACATCATAAATATTCCCTTACCTTTGATGATCTTTCATCAGAATGCAGTGCCAAYAATCCTAGTTCCACAATAAATCYTTTTTTTGTTTTATAATGTCCATTACTTCTGTCGAATTAGCAACTTTGGCTAGCATGTGTAGTTCACGTGTCCATAGAACTTTACGCTAATGAACGAAAACTTCAAAAAGTGATATTACAAATCGAATAAACTGGTCAAACTCAGTTGAGAAACAATCTTCAGGATGTTTTTCTCATATATATCCAATAATGTCCCAGACGGAGCATTTCTTCATGTCTATATAACGCATTGCAGACAAGGACATGACATTCCCAGTGTGCATGGCCAAGAATATGCCTGACCTGTCACTCCAAAGGCTCTCATTCGGTCCCACATCAGGCTAGACACTTCATTCCACGTTCTACTGCCTGTTGACATCTAGTGGAAGGCGTATGAAGTGCATACAGATCCATAAATATAAGGCATTTGAATAGGCGATGCCTTTCACAGCGACCCATTTCAGAATTTTCACTTCCTGTTTGGAAGTTTGCCTGCCATATGAGTTCTGTTTTACTCACAGATATAATTCAAACAGTTTTAGAAACTTCKGAGTGTTTTCTATACAATAGTAATAATAATATGCATATCATATGATCTAGGACAGAGTACGAGGCRGTTTAATTTGGGCACCAATTCATCCAAAAGTGAAAATGTCYCCCCCTATCCCTATTAACTAATTTGGCAATGTGTACGATTAAGGTAAGGCGGTCCTCCCTTAAGACTGACTTAGTCTTCCAGACAGTGAACTCTAGCATTTAGAGCRAATTAATAGAGAATAGACAGGCGTGACTCTCTTTCAATTAAAAGCTGATGATCCATAAGGTGTAATAAAATGATCAGCTGTTATTCGTGTGAGAGAGAGTCAGACCTATTTTTCTTGGCACACTTGTAGCAAGCACATTTACTGGAGTGAGAAAATGTCTCTAAACAGCAGTCTAAATTCAGGCCCAATTAACCACATAAGGAAGACTGTTTGGGTTAGACCATTTTTAAAAGCTATTTAGCTAAAAGGAAGATTCTCATGTCCTCTCTAATGTCCCTAAGAGATAAGGAAAATGTTGGGTCTTAAAGGGACCAAAATTAACTAGTTTAGTTTGCTGAAGAAATACAGTAGATTTTTACATTACTGCTCTTGCACTGAATGTACAGGACAGGTTGACCGTGCTACAAGTTGTTACTTTTAGGCACTTAGTCCTGTATAGTTTGTAACTATTGTAGCTCACCAATTCCTCAAACCCWGCCTGAGAGATACATCTAAGTAGGCTTCAGGCCAAAGGGTGTCTCACACTGCAGAAATTGTTTCAAAAACCACTAATTTAATCCAGTAGACTTTCAAACTTGACAGCAATACAGCATGACTGCCTTAGATACAGGGATTTCCAAAGACAGATTCATACAGGTTTCCACAAAGCAATACAGTAAACAAAAGTCATATCAAAAATACTATGCATAATAAATATTTTTTATGGAATAGAATTGTTTTATTCCCTTGATTAAGAATTCCWWTCTGAGAAGAGTTTTCCCACATTTTCAGCACATTATGATAAATTATTTCTATCCCACACCATTAACTGATAGCATAGGATTAAGGATTTTAAGAAGTCTTCTGCTACTGAAGACATCAGTAAGAGGAGCCTCAAAAGCATTCACTAACCACTGCATATACTACTCTCCCATAATCCTGCCTTTATAGCTCATATTTAAACTAGGGTGTAAGTTATTCTGTTAGGCAACAACCACATGGGAGAGTTCCACAAAAAACATATAATGGTACATATTCTGTAAGAGATACATTTTTATTAGGATTGATTAATCATTCAGATTGAAWAGATTACTGTGTTGGCTGCGTTTACCACAAAAGTAACCCACCGGGCACACACTGGTTGAATCAACATTGTTTCCACATCCTTTCAACCAAATTACGTTGAACCAATGGAATAGAAGTTGAATTGACATCTGTGCAAAGTGGGAAGACACTGATTCTACAYCTACAGTAATGTACACACTAAATGCAGGGGGTTGGTATTCAGATTATGTAGGTTTTGAAATCAAATGTCAGTCTTTCAGGCACGGAAACAGACTTGCACCTTTTTGACATTAATCGGTCTGAAATGACTGAAAATACTGCGGTACAGTGTTTATAATAGGAACATATTGTAGATAACGTATGTCACATTCAACAAAGTCAAATGGAGCTGGATTGAATCCAAAGSCTTTCTATCATAAACATTTTACATAATATATTGTTATACATTATACTGTAATAAAATATACTGTAACTCATGGGGGGGGGGGGGTCCTAATGTGCATACGCATCACCGCAGRGATTTTACTAGGATAATGATGTAAACCAATAGGATGACATTTCAGACCCATGGACATGCTTACTAAGTACTCCCTATCCCTGTAATAGCTGTGTGATTTTCACAATGGACTAAATATCAATCATACAGACTCCATCTCTCATTTTGCCTATGAAAACTGCATGTTGTGCAGACATTTTTCAAAGGTTATATTTATGTATGTAGGAGTAATGTTCCCATATTTACTCTGTCAGCAAAGTCAAACCCACATCTCAAGCTCCACATGAACATTTTGTTTCTCTAGTTGGACCTTGCACTGGATATCCTTGTCCTCAGTGAGCACCCGCTTGCTGCATCCAAACCTTCAGTTGAGTTAACCTTACCACAGAACCACCTCATGTTCATCTTTCCTGGCCACACCAGCCCTGTGTCCTGCCTATTTGCTCATCTACTAATGGGTTTGATGCAGTCAAGCTTTTACTGCTCATTCAATATACCTGCCAGCACTACCATTTGTGTCAAAAGTCTCAAATAACTTATAGGGAAATACCTAGTCCAATGCACAACTGAACGCAATCAACCGAAATGTGTCTTCCTTGATCATTTGATGATCCAAGATGGCGTAGCAGTGAAGARGTGTTTTTGTTCGTCCTCTTGTGTACTTTTGTATTTTTCTTCTTTTTTGTATATATTTAAATTTTATTTTCACTCTTTTCCATTTTAATTCGATTATACCTTCCGGTAACCTGCCTCACCCAATGTGATACGGAATCGCTATTATTTGTAATTTTAGAACACATTCAAGAACCACCAGAAGRTAATTAGRTACAAGCTATTTAGTCATTGTTAGCCACTGCTAGCGGCTTTTACCTTCTGCACAGATACCAGCCCTGTTTTTTAGCCTGGATAATACTCGCCAATGTACCAGTATTGGACTATCTCTCCACTACAACGCCGGATTCCTGCCGTAATCCCTGGACCACCACTTCTGATCTTCACAGCTAGCTAGTGGCTAACGCCCCTGCCACGAAGCTAGCACCAGTTAGCCGTGAGCCAGGCGCATCTCCCGGCTAGCAAACTAAATTCTACAATACCTCTTTCGCCATCTGGCTTAGATCCTCTGTCGACACGGCGCCCCGCCGCACCACCACGACTGGTCTGCCGACGAATYCTCCATCTGCTGTGCCTTCAACCGGCCTCCGTCGGAGTAGACGCTCCTACTAGCCCCGGGCTACTAACTTTAAACGCRGTGTCGCCCGRGTGTTAGCGTAGTGGCGACTACTCCGCGGCTTCCCTGTTCCATCTACTGCTGCCCCCTGGACACTATGATCACTTGGCTACATAGCTGATGCCTGCTGGACTGTCCATTAATTCACGGTACTCCATTCTGTTTATTTTTTTTTATCTGTCGGCCCCAGCCACGAACTCAGGCTCTGGGTGTAGTTATTCCGACCCTCTCTGCCTAGTCATCGCCATTTTACCTGCTGCTGTTGTGTTAGCTGTTAGCTGATTAGCTGTTGCTGTCTCACCTGTTGTCTTAGCTAGCTCTCCCAATCAATACCTGCGATTACTTTATGCCTCGCTGTATGTCTCTCTCAAATGTCAATATGCCTTGTATACTGTTGTTCAGGTTAGTTATCATTGTTTTAGTTTATAATGGAGCCCCTAGTTCCACTCTTCATACGTCTGACACCTCCTTTGTCCCACCTCCCACACATGCGGTGACCTCACCCATTATAACCAGCATGTCCAGAGATACAATCTCTCTTATCATCACCCGGTGCCGGCTCCTTTTATTCTTTGTCTCCAACGCTCTAGGCGACCAGTTTTGATAGCCTTTAGCCGCACCCTCATCCTACTCCTCCTCTGTTCCTCGGGTGATGTGGAGGTAAACCCAGGCCCTGCATGTCCCCAGGCACCCTCATTTGTTGACTTCTGTGATCGAAAAAGCCTTGGTTTCATGCATGTCAACATCAGAAGCCTCCTCCCTAAGTTTGTTTTACTCCATGCTTWAGCACACTCTGCCAACCCTGATGTCCTTGCCGTGTCTGAATCCTGGCTTAGGAAGGCCACCAAAAATTCTGAGATTTCCATACCCAATTATAACATTTTCCGTCAAGATAGAACTGCCAAAGGGGGAGGAGTTGCAATCTACTGCAGAGATAGCCTGCAAAGTAATGTCATACTTTCCAGGTCCATACCCAAACAGTTCGAACTTCTAATTTTAAAAATGAATCTCTAAAGAAATAAGTCTCTCACTGTTGCCGCCTGCTACCGACCCCCCTCAGCTCCCAGCTGTGCCCTGGACACCATTTGTGAATTGATCYCCCCCCATCTAGCTTCAGAGTTTGTTCTGTTAGGTGACCTAAACTGGGATATGCTTAACACCTGGGCGGTCCTACAATCTAAGCTAGATGCCCTCAATCTCACACAAATCATCAAGGAACCCACCAGGTACAACCCTAAATCTGTAAACATGGGCACTCTCATAGACATTATCCTGACCAACTTGCCCTCCAAATACACCTCTGCTGTCTTCAATCAGGATCTCAGCGATCACTGCCTCATTGCCTGTATCCGCTACGGGTCCGTGGTCAAACAACCACCCCTCATCACTGTCAAACGCTCCCTAAAACACTTCTGCGAGCAGGCCTTTCTAATTGACCTGGTCCGGGTATCCTGGAAGGATATTGACCTCATCCCGTCAGTTGAGGATGCCTGGTCATTCTTTAAAAGTAACTTCTTCACCATCTTAGATAAGCATGCCCCGTTCAAAAAATGCAGAACTAAGAACAGATATAGCCCTTGGTTCACTCCAGACCTGACTGCCCTCGACCAGCACAAAAACATCCTGTGGCGGACTGCAATAGCATCGAATAGTCCCCGCGATATGCAACTGTTCAGGGAAGTCAGGAACCAATACACACAGTCAGTCAGGAAAGCAAAGGCTAGCTTTGCTACCCCGCAGCTACTCGCCCAAGCGTCCCCAGCTTCTCCTTTACCCAAATCCAGATAGCAGATGTTCTGAAAGAGCTGAAAAAACTGGACCCATACAAATCAGCTGGGCTTGACAATCTAGACCCTCTATTTCTGAAACTATCCGCCGCCATTGTCGCAACCCCTATTACCAGCCTGTTCAACATCTCTTTCATATCGTCTGAGATCCCCAAGGATTGGAAAGCTGCCGCGGTCATCCCCATCTTTAAAGGGGGAGACACCCTGGACCCAAACTGTTACAGACCTATATCCATCCTGCCCTGCCTATCTAAGGTCTTCGAAAGCCAAGTCAACAAACAGATCACTGACCATCTCGAATCCCACCGTACCTTCTCCGCTGTGCAATCCGGTTTCCGAGCCGGTCACGGGTGCACCTCATTTAGTACCTCAAGGTACTAAATGATATCATAACCGCCATCGATAAAAGACAGTACTGTGCAACCGTCTTCATCGACCTGGCCAAGGCTTTCGACTCTGTCAATCARCATATTCTTATCGGCAGACTCAGTAGCCTCGGTTTTTCTTGATTGGACTGCCTTGCCTGGTTGCACCAACTACTTTGCAGACAGAGTTCAGTGTGTCAAATTGTGAGGGCATGTTGTCCGGTCCTCTGGCAGTCTCTATGGGTACCACAGGGTTCAATTCTCGGGCCGACTCTTTTCTCTGTATATATCAATGATGGTTGCCTCTTGCTGCGGGCGATTCCCTGATCTCACCTCTACGCAGACGACACCATTCTGTATACTTCTGGCCCTTCCTTGGACACTGTGCTATCTAACCTCCAAACGAGCTTCAATGCCATACAACATTCCTTCCGTGGCCTCCAACTGCTCTTAAAGCAAGTAAACAAATGCATGCTTTTCAACCGTTCGCTGCCTGCACCCGCCCGCCCGACTAGCATCACCACCCTGGACGGTTCCGACCTAGAATAATGTGGACATCTATAAATACCTAGTGTCTGGCTAGACTGTAACTCTCCTTCAGACTCATATTAAATATCTCCAATCCAAATCAAATCAAGATTCGGCTTTCTATTTCGCAACAAAAGCCTCCTTCACTCACGCCGCCAAACTTACCCTAGTAAAACTGACTATTCTACCGATCCTCGACTTCGGCGATGTCATCTACAAAATAGCTTCCAATACTCTACTCAGCAAACTAGATGCAGTTTATCTAATGCCATCCGTTTTGCTACTAAAAACACCTTATACCACCCACCACTGCGACCTGTATGCTCTAGTCGGCTGGCCCTCCGCTACATATTCGTCGCCAGACCCACTGGCTCCAGGTCATCTATAAGTCCATGCTAGGTAAAGCCCGCCTTATCTCAGTTCACTGGTCACGATAACAACACCCACCCGTAGCACGCGCTCCAGCAGGTATATCTCACTGATCATCCCAAAGCCAACACCTCATTTGGCCGCCTTTCCTTCAGTTCTCTGCTGCCTGTGACTGGAACAAATTGCAAAAATCGCTGAAGTTGGAGACTTTTATTTCCCTCACCAACTTTAAACATCTGCTATCTGAGCAGCTAACCGATCGCTGCAGCTGTACATAGTCCACTGAAACAGTCCACCCAATTTACCCTACCTCACCCCCTTACTGTTTTTATTTTATTACTTTTCTGCTCTTTGCACACCAGATATCTCTACTTGCACATGATCATCTGATGATTTATCACTCCCAGTGTTAATCTGCTAAATTGTAATTATTCGCTCCTATGGCCTATTTTATTGCCTACCTCCTCATGCATTTTGCACACAATGTATATAGACTCATTTCCCCCCCCCACTGTGTTATTGACTTGTTTATTGTTACTACATGTGTAACTCTGTATTGTTGTCTGTTCACACTGCTATGCTTTATCTTGGCCACGTCTGACAGTGGCACAATGCACCCCCAGACCACCATTTAGCGAGAAGGGGGCATTATTTGCAAGTCACATCTGGTCTCAGTGACAGAGCTTTCAAACAGAGCAATGATGAAGACAGGACCCTCAACCTACACTTGTTGTGTGATACATTCATAATAGAGGTCACCGTTAAATCGGAATGGCCGATTAATTAGGGCCGATTTCAAGTTTTCATAACAATCGAAATTGGTATTTTTGGATGCCGTTTTTTTTTTTTTTTTTTACACCTTTATTTAACTAGGCAAGTCAGTTAGAACACATTCTTATTTTCAATGACGGCCTAGGAACGGTGGGTTAACTGCCTTGTGTCAGGGGCAGAACGACAGATTTTTACCTTTCAGCTCAGGGATTCAATCTTGCAACCTTACGGTTAACTAGTCCAACGCTCTAACCACCTGCCTCACGAGGAGCCGCCTGTTACGCGAATGCAGTAAGAAGCCAAGGTAAGTTGCTAGCTAGCATTAAACTTATCTTATAAAAACAATCAATCAATCATAATCACTAGTTATAACTACACGTGTTGATGATATACTAGTTTATCTAGCGTGTCCTACGTTGCATATAATCGATGGGTGCGAATTCGCGAAAAAGGACTGTCGTTGCTTCAACGTGTACCTAACCATAAACATCAATGCCTTCTTAAAATCAATACACAGAAGTATATATTTTTTAAACCTGCATATTTAGCGAAAAGAAATCCAGTTTAGCAGGCAATATTAACCAGGTGAAATTGTGTCACTTCTCTTGCGTTCAATGCAGCAGTCAGGTATATGCACAGTTTGGGCCGCCTGGCTCATTGCAAACTAATTTGCCAGAATTTTACGTAATTATGACATAACATTGAAGGTTGTGCAATGTAACAGGAATATTTTAGACTTATGGATGCCACCCGTTAGATAAATACAGAACGGTTCCGTATTTCACTGAAAGAATAAAATGTCTTGTTTGAGATGATACTTTCCGGATTCGACCATATTAATGACCTAAGGCTCGTATTTTCTGTGTGTTTATTATGTATAATTAAGTCTATGATTTGATAGAGCAGTCTGACTGAGCGGTGGTAGGCACCAGCAGGCTCGTAAGCATTCATTCAACAGCACTTTAGTGCGTTTTGCCAGCAGCTCTTCACAATGCTTCAAGCATTGCGCTGTTTATGACTTCAAGCCTATCAACTCCCGAGATTAGGGAGTTAGGCTGGTGTAACCGATGTGAAATGGCTAGCTAGTTAGCGGGGTGCGCGCTAATAGCGTTTCAAAAGTCACTCGCTCTGAGACTTGGAGTAGGTTGCTCTGCATGGGTAACGCTGCTTCGAGGGTGGCTGTTGTCAATGTGTTCCTGGTTCGAGCCCAGGTAGGAGCGAGGAGAGGGATGGAAGCTATACTGTTACATGGCAATACTAAAGTGCCTATAAGATCATCCAAAAGTCAAAGGTATATGAAATATAAATCGTATAGAGAGAAATAGTCCTAAATTCCTATAATAACTACAACCTAAACTTCTTACCTGGGAATATGAAGACTCATGTTAAAAGGAACCACCAGCTTTCATATGTTACATGTTCTGAGCAAGGAACTTAACAGTGAGCACATATTGCACTTTTACTTAATTCTCCAACACTTTGTTTTTGCATTCTTTTAAACATATTGAACATGTTTCATTATTTATTTGAGGCTAAATTGATTTTATTGATGTATTATATTAAGTTAAAAATAAGTGTGTTATTCAGTATTGTTATAACTGTCATTATTACAAATAAAATTTAGAAATAAAAAATCTGCTTTTTCTGGTTCCTCCAATAATCAGTATCGGCGTTGAAAAATCATAATCGGTCGACCTCTAATCCATAATGCTATTTTTTACTTCTATATGACTGATAATCATCTGTAATACATTGACAATTTTACAGGACATTTGTAAGGATAAGAATATTACATATTTGGTTAGGTTGTTGCTGGTACTAGTATGCTTTACCCCTTTAAGCATGACATGCAACTGCTCAGTATTCCTTTACAATGGCAGCTGGTCCAAAATATGCATTGGCATACTACAATGCCTTAGTTGGCAAATACATGTGGCCGAACTGGCAAAGATGTTGCACAATGTTATTTGTGTCTGGAGAGACCGGAGAGAGAGGCAGAGAGTGCTCAAACATGTGTTCTGTGCCAATATTGTCTTTAATTCACTTAGGCTCCTCTGCAACTTGTCCTCTATGCCCATTTCCATTTCCTGGGCTACATAATTGGGAGGAGCAGCATGTCTGTCTGCTCACTGTTAACTAATTGTCCTGTTTCTCCACCACATTCCCAGACTGCCACTTCACTGTTTGTAAGATTCTGACCAATCATATAAGCCACAATTCTCTAAGCAATTCATCCACATTGTGTCATGATCCTTTATTAAAGGAAACTTGGGCTTTTTCTCTCTCACTCTCTGGGCCTGCTGTTCAATCAGGACCTACAATCATAGGCTACTAAGTAGATGGACACGCATGCTCACGAGAAAGAGAAAACACACAATGGAGATAATGACCTTAACCTATTAATTCAAGCTAGGCTTTATTCTTGAAATTACATACCATATGTGTCGTTGTAGGGGGCCACCGTGATATCTTGCAGTGTGTCGCTCCATCCATCCTTCTCTGCTTGGGTCTTTGAGATAGAGCCGGGTGGACCTCCGTTTTGACAATTCCCAGTCTCACCTGCCCTTTGATCATCCCCGGCCTCCAAGCAACAGTTATCCGAATTCGAGTCACCCGAAGTGCTGTAAAAGGGATTGTCGCTACTGTCATCTCCCGATTCCCCAAAAACATCATCTGAAATCTGCAAGCTTTCGTAGCGTGAGCGGGCCGCCTCCAGGACAGACAGCGCCTTCATTCCACATTCCGCCATCGCTGGTCGATGCACTTGGTAGCTTACCACACCGCACAATATTCGGCATGCAACTATACTGGGGAAAAACCCGTGCCACACACACACCTACCCACGGGAGATGACAGCCCACTCCCCACTGTGCGCGTTTGKTAATTCTGCTAGGCCTACTGCAGACTTGACTTGTGATGCGATAACTTCGACTCTCCCCTTTCTTCAAAGCATCGACCGGAGGGGAGCTGTCCTCATCAAGGCTACTGAAGTTCCCCTCCGCGCTGCGTACAGAGACCGAAATTATCAATATTTATCACTCTCTMCGCATCCTGGTTGGGCCAGCTATTTCGTTGGTGGCTCGTACTGTGTAGAGACCTCAATAAATACGCGGCATCTACATGTCAGCTGACCTGGTTGCTCTCCTGTACTGGCCAATAGCGTTGTTATCTCACTGCAACGTCAAATCTTATGGTATTAAAGCAGAATTGTGTTCTGATGCGGTTAGAACATGCATATACCCTATAAATAGATTTTTGCTTATGATYCGAATATAAAATACATATATGATTAATGCATTCGTTTATTCAATGACATTGCAATTACAGGAACTATTTAAAGTAATTTTTGAAAATGTTTAATGATATCCTGTGAAAAGGAGAGCAACAGCAGGTCAGGATTTGTATGATAAAATCTGTTTCTAAGACCACCATGCTTAGAATAAAACAAACAACGTTCCCCTTGGCGCCCTGTGGGGGTGCAATAGATGGGGTCGTCCCAGTCATCTTACTTGTTGGTATGGTACCAAAGATTTTTATAACTAACCCAAGATAGAAAATGAATCATAGTGTGCAGAACACGCAAGGAGGTTGACAGAGCCAAGCACGAGCTAGCGACAACCTATTGGTGCGTACTACAATGTATTTGCATATTTCCGTTAGGGAACGCCTACTCTTTGAAGTGCGCGTGTGCAATAACTCAATTCGCCCTTGCACTCCTAAACTACTCATTTTTTTAAAACTTTGGCACAGGGTAAAGTCTACAAAACGTAGCCCACTCTGTAATAGYTACTGGTTTTGGAAAAATAAAACTGCATTGAGATCAAATGTTTCATAGATGAGAAAAACTTCTCCCACTGCTAGCCAATGGACTTCCTCTCATCACCATATTTGGTAGTGAGTGGAAACACTAACCGGATGCTTCACATTGTACATCCGGTGAAATATCTGTCTCATTGTTCTATCGTTGAGGTACACTGCCATGTTTGCGGAAGTATAATTTCAGTATTTTTCCCTCTTCTCATTCTTCAGAAATTATTTAGCAACTTTTTTAAACTTTATATTATAACTACATGTCCCGCCTTTATCGATTTCAAGGATAGTACGAAAGAAAAATGAATCTGCCAAAGGGGCCGGATTCTCTCTGTTTCGACAAGGACGTGTTTATGAAGGTAGTTAGCTAACAGTAGCTAAGATCATGTCACTTTTCCAAGCTAACGTGAKCTAGTATTGCCATAGGTTAGCTAGRAGTGATCAGCCAAACTGGCTTCATTCCATGTTATCACATCTTGAAAAGACACGAATTATATACGCCTAAATTTGTCTCCTCGTATTTAGCTATCTACCTTCTTCATCAAACTGTTAATGCCCGATTAGAAATGGCAAGCAGCTAGCAAGTTAGTTTCTGCTGGACAGATTTTGCATAAGCATTGGCTAGCTAACGTTAACTACATGATCAATCATGATACATGTTTTCTTCTTCATCTTCTGTTGCARTCAGGATGACTTCGACGTAGATCAGTTTGTTGCTGATTGCAGAAAGCATGTCCAGCTGGAGGAYATGCGCGAGGACCTTGAGATGTATTACAAACTGCTCAAAACAGCCATGGTGGAGCTCATCAACAAAGACTATGCAGACTTTGTCAACCTCTCCACCAATCTGGTASGTTCCTACGGCTGTCACGTCCAAGATGCTGCAGTGTCCCCCACRCATATGTGGCATTAATGAACGTTACAACCATGCATTTGTAGCCAAATAACAAGATGGCAATCCTATTTTACAACAATGTCACTTGAAAGAAACTGGGAGCATCAGCGGAATCTGCTCAATATGGATGTAGCAATCTAAATGGGTGTGATGATGAGATGCCTGTTTGTTCTTCCAAACAGTTGCTCCAGCTAAGATCAGGAKTTAAATGTCAATTAGGCCTAATAGCTACAGTAGTAGTTAGAGAATAATGGGCATACTTGATGTATCATCTATTTAGGTTGGAATGGACAAAGCCCTGAACCAGCTATCAGTGCCACTGGGTCAGTTGCAGGAAGAGGTACTGGTATGTGCTCTGTTTGACTCTTTTTTTTTCATATTATGATACATTGATTTCACCTTCATTGCTGTTGACTTGGTCACACACTTTGTCCTATTTATGTATCTTTCTCCCTTTTATTTTTTTCAGAGCTTGAGAACATCAGTAAGTGAGGTGATCCAAGCCATTGACAACCASCTATCAAAGCAAGATGACTTGCAAAACAAAAAGGTTTGTTAACCTGGATTTATACACTACATGACCAAAAGTACGCGTTTGACCTCTAGGTTTTATGGGTATTATGACTCATAACGTGGCACTCTCAAGGTTATACACTACAGGACGCAAAGTATATGGACACCTGCTTGTCGAACATCTCATTCCAAAATCATGGGCATTCATATGTTTTTGGTCCCCCCTTTGCTGCTARAACAGCCTCKACTCTTCTGGGAAMGCGTTCCACTAGATGTTGGAACATTGCTGCAGGCACTTYCTTCCATTCAGCCACAAGCATTATTGAGTTCGGGCACTGATGTTGGGCGATTAGGCCTGGCTCGCAGTCGGCGTTCCAATTCATCTGAAAAGTGTTCAGTGGGTTTGAGGTCAAGGCACTGTGCAAGCCAGTCATGTTCTTCCACACCGATCTCGACAAACCATTATTATATTTTTGTTGTTGTATTTTACCCCCTTTTCCTCCCCAACTTTGATCTTGTCTCATCGCTGCAACTCCCCAACGGGCTCGGGAGGCAAAGGTCGAGTCATGTGTCCTCCGAAACATYACCCGCCAAACCGCGCGTCTTAACACCCGCCCATTTAACCCGGAAGCCAGTGTCGGAGGAAACACCGTTCACCAGACTACCGAGGTCAGCTTGCAAGCGCCGGGCCTGCCACAAGGAGTCGCTAGTGCGCGATGAGCCAAGTAAAGCCCCCCTGGCCAGACCATCCCCTAACCCAGACAACACTGGGCCAATTGTGTACCGCCCTATGGAACTCCCGATCACGGCTAGTTGTGATACAGCCCGGGATCGAACTCAAGTCTGTAGTGACCCTTCTAGAACTGCGATATAGTGCCTTAAACTGKTGCGCCACTCGGGAGGCTTCAACAAACTATTTCTGTATGGACTTCGCTTTGTGTTTCATGCTGAAACAGGAAAGGGCCTTCCCCAAACGGTTTCCACAAAGTTGGAAGCACAGAATCGTCTAGAATGTCATTGTATGCTGTAGAGTTAAGATTTCCCTTCACTGGAACTAAGGGGCCTAGCCCGAACCATAAAAAAATCTGACTGCCAGATGGTGAAGTGTGATTCATCACTCTAGAGAGCGCATTTCCAATGGTGGCGAGCTTTACACCACTCCAGCCGACGCTTGACATTGCACATGGTGATCTTAGGCTTGTGTGCGGCTGCTCGGCCATAGAAACCCATTTCATGAAGCTCCCGACGAACAGTTATTGTGCTGACGTCGCTTCCAGAGGCAGTTTGGAACTCGTTAGTGAGTGTTGCAACCGAGGACAGACGARTTTTATGCTTCAGCACTTGGCGGTTCCGTTCTGTGAGCTTGTGTGGCCTACCACTTCGCGGCTGAGCCGTTGTTGCTCCTACATGTTTCAACTTCACAACAACAGCACTTACAGTTGACCGGGGCAGCTCTAGTAGGGCAGAAWTTTGACGAACTGACTTGTTGGAAAGGTGGCATCCTATGACAGTGCCACTTTGAAAGTCACTGAGCTTTTCAGTAAGGCCATTCTACTGCCAATGATTGTCTATGGATATTGCATGGCTGTGTGCTCGATTTTATACCCCTGTCAGCAACGGGTGTGGTTGAAATAGCTGAATCCACTCATTTGAATGGGTGTCCACATACTTTTTATTAAATATAGTGTATGTCTACCATTTCAGACATTTGTGTTTCTGAAAAATACAGTACATTTGTATGTGTGTAGCTGGATGCTAGATATGAGTCTGTTTAAACTGTCATGTTTCTCATTTTTTGTTCCCCTATACAAGATGTGTGTCACAAGACTCATCCAAGTTGTTCGATCAGTAGAGAAGATTGAAAAAATCCTACATTCTCAGAACTCAAAAGACTCAACATCTCTTGAGATAAGCAGGTATGTAAAAAAATGATTGCATCAGCTTTTTGCTGATATGACATATTATAGTCTCTCTACCATACYGATGCATCTAAGTTAATGATGAGGCAAGGTCACAGAAAGAAGCCATTACCCCATTTTTTAAAAGTGATTCTCCAGGGACGCATGGCTCTCGACCTTTGCCTCTCCCGAGTCTGTACAGGAGTTGACGCGATGGGACAAGACTGTAACTACCAATTGGATATCATGAAATTGGGGAGAAAAAGGCGTAAAAAGTACAAAAAAAATGTGATGCTCCGGGAACTTTTGTGTAATTTAAACCAGTAGTCTTGAAAGTGGTGCTCACTAGCCAAAACGGGTCTCCATTTTTTGTGTGCTACTTCATTCAATTGTGTATAGATTATTTGGACGAATCAGGATTGGGCAAAGGCGGTGCYTAAACTGGTGCAGTGATTTTCAAGCCTGTGTACGGATGATAAACGTTTCKATTAGATTCCACAGCCACAAAGTCAAATTGGCTATATCGTAAAAATTWATGAATACCAAAATGTGCTTTTTGMCCATGAYAAACACGGGCTAAATTAGTGTAAGGGAGGGGTTTGGCCGAAAGTTTTTCCATTGGCGAGGGAGGAGACTCACAATTATTAACTGCATTTCCTCCAGAAGTAAAAAATAATAATAATGCTAACTTTTCCCAGGTAATTTTACCTTTGTGTAACCGATATTCAATTGTGTACTATGTCATCCACTTCGTGTGATATGTTTACATCCTTCTTTTTTGYGCAATTCTTATGATATGTTACGTATCCAATTCGTACAATATATGCTTAAGATCCCGGACTGAAACTTTAAATTTGACCTTGCTTTTAATATTTTCTGAGAATATGGCATCCAGCCAGCATTTCAGGGCCTACCCCTATCCCTGTAGCTATGTCAGCTATATTKTTCATGTTATGTACTCTATATATTGGTGTATGTTTCAGTTTCTAAGTTTGCTGTTTCTTTTGCTTTGTAGTCCTCTCTTAGCTGGTCAGATTCTGGAGCGGATTGCCACAGAGTTCAATCAGTTGCAGTTCCATGCTGTCCAAAGCAAGGGCATGCCCCTGCTGGACAAAGTCAGGCCTGTAAGTCAAGTCGTATTATTCAACACTGACYGCACCATTGCATTTCTGGGGTTGATTTTCAGTACACAAACTAGATTAAGGTTAATGGTTGAAAATGACCTTGCCTGCCCATTGTAAAGATTCCTTTACTTACACTGTGTCTGTGTACGATCTGTGTTGTAGCGTATTTCCGGCATCACGTCCATGCTACAGCAGTCTTTGGAGGGGCTCCTTATACAGGGCCTCCAGACCTCCAATGTGGATATTGTGCGTCACTGCCTACGCACTTACGCCACCATCGACAAGACTAGGGACGCAGAGGCTCTGGTGGGACAAGTCCTGGTCAAGCCCTACATGGATGAGGTGAGGTTGTGTGGGAGTGGAAGCGTCAGGATTAGGTCCTGTATGCTCAGTTGGTAGTGCATGGTGCTTGCAACGCCAGGAATGTGAGTTCYATTCCCAGGACCACCCATATGTATGCACGCATGACTGTAAGTCGCTTTGATTAAAAGCGTCTGCTAAATAGCATATAAAGAAGAGCGTGTAGGGCTGGTGTCCCAGTCCTACTCCTGGACTAACAATCATGATTTTTAATTGCTTTTAAATCCAGGCGTAAACTTAATCTGGTTTCTGGGACACTCTCTTAGTGTCTAGCTCACCAATATATTTACGAAATGATGCGGAAATGGACAATTCAAGAACTTAATGTACTGTGTTCTTCTTCAGAGATGAAGTCTATGCTTCCTCTACATAAACAGTACTTCACCTGACTATTTTGTTGTCAACAGGTCATCGTTGAACAGCTGGTCAAGTCCACCCCCAATGGCCTTCAAATAATGTACACCAAGCTCTTAGAGTTTGTGCCGCATCACTGTAGACTGCTGCGCGAGGTGACTGGAATGGCCATTTCAAGGTACCCGCCATAGCTGAGCTGGAAGTCAATGTTCTGAAGGCATTTCTCCCAACAGATATAAGAAAGTATATGGTAGAATGGCCATAAGGCGCTACAGAGGGTAGTGCYWACAGCCAAGTACATCACTGGGGCCAAGCTTCCTGCCATCCAGGACCTATATACTAGGCGGTYTCAGAGGAAGGCCCAAAAAATTCTCCAAGACTCCAGTCACCCAAGTCATGAACTGTTTTCTCTGCTACCGCACCGGCAAGCGGTACCGGAGCGCCAAGCCTAGGTCCAAAAGGCTCCTTAACAGCTTCTACCTCAAAGCCATAAGACTGCTGAACAATTAATCAAACGGCCACCCTGACTATTTGCATTTACTTTTGTTTATTTAGTAAATATTTTCTTAACTCTATTTTAGTAAGACTGTATTGTTGGTTAATAAGGGCTTGTAAGTAAGCATTTCAAGGCGCGTGTGACAAATACAATTTGATTTGAGTTACATTCATAACCTATGAATTTCTTATTTGTTCTTTCTCATGTCTTTGCTTTCTGCTGTCTGTCCAGTGAAAAGGCAGACATAGTGCCTGGATACGACTTCTTGGTGAACTCCGTTTGGCCTGAAATCATCAAAGGTATCGAGGAGAGAATCCCCTCTCTCTTCAACGCGGGCAACCCTGACACCTTTTATGAGGTACGTACTGTAACGWCCCAATCTCATTCTTCTGGCATCAAAGTAGTCCTATGGCATCATTACTGTCATATAAAACCATTAGAAGCCAGTGTCTTTGGCAGTGTTCAACAGAGCTTGGAAATACAATGGAAATAGTAATGGAAACACTGACCCTGACAAGTCCTACTCTCTACTAGTGGGAGAGGGCGACCAGATTCTCATTCGGTTCATGTCTGTATCTATTTTGCAGAGGTACACAATCAGCATGGACTTTGTGAGGAAGTTTGATAGGCAGTGTGGCTCCCAAGCCAGTGTGAGGAGACTGAGAGCTCACGCCTCCTATCAGAGCTTCCACAACAAGTGGAACCTACCTGTCTACTTCCAGCTCCGGTGAGTAGCTGCYTGCTCCATGACCTTTGACTTCTGTGCATCCTGTACTGACCTTCTGTGCTTGATTTTGCACCATTTAATTGTCACCTACCCTGCTGATGTCCAGTCATCCGTTTTACTTCCTGGATATTGTGCTGATATCATGTTACGCATAGAGATAAGAAGATGACAGTTACGGGTCATAAGTAACTGTGTCCAACACAAGGKTCCCGATGAATACTCCCTCTAAGGAAATATTGATCCTCTATAGAGTCAARGTGAAGGTTGTTGAACTCTCTGTGCCTTGCAGTGTTTGTCAACCAGCATCTGCACATTTCACAATGGAAAGTCTGTCATGCTGCACATGCTTAAAATTGTGTGCTTTCAATTCCATCACAGCTGCATGTTGTGTAATGGCTGTTGCTACCTGTTTTACAGTCAAGATTGTTTTGAGAATGTGCTATGCTATTTATCTTATTGTAAAGAATAATCATCATCTTCTTTTGCAATGCCATTTCTACAAAAATGGAGATTGGAAAAATCCTTTTAGAACTGTTTTGCTCAAAAACAGCAAGCTAGCTTATACGTGTTTAACAGCGA
Source organism: Salvelinus sp. IW2-2015 (assembly GCF_002910315.2). NCBI lineage: Eukaryota > Metazoa > Chordata > Actinopteri > Salmoniformes > Salmonidae > Salvelinus > Salvelinus sp. IW2-2015. The sequence goes on from NC_036848.1 coordinate 44,914,931, forward strand.
TGCATTAACTTGTTGTTCCCGATCTCTGTCACAGGTACAAGGAAATTGCTGCATGTTTAGAGAATGCTATTGCTGATGGGTTAGAGGCAGCACCAGGTTAGTAGCTATACTCAACTTTAATGTATGAATGGATAAGTTATATTTCATGAATCATTACCACAAAAGGCAATATTACATGCTGGCGTGTATTACCTGCTCCCTACACACTCTCCCCCCCCTTACACACTCTATTCCTCAGCGGGCAGCTGCTACCACCTGCTGGTGTCCCAGGTGCTGTGGAACAGCTTGGTCAGGTGCTGGGCGGAAAAGGTCTACCTGCCCCCGCTGTCTCACCGCTTCTGGAAGCTCACCCTGCAGCTCATCTCACGCTACTCCAAGTTCCTCACTGYGGTACAGCCTCCAACATGGCAACCCAACTTTCCTCCAACATGGCAACCCAACCTTTCCACTACAATATTAATGCTAGTGTACATAGTGTCTATAGATTCWGTGATACCTCTATTAATCTAGTGTTCAACGTAGCCTGCAGCATATGTCAGTATTCCAGTGTTTTAAAGCAGCAGGAATGAAAATGTGAATACTATGAAAGGAAATGCTGGTCCTATTAAGTTGTCATGATTGGTGTTTCTGGACCCTGTCTRCTAGATGCTGACTAAATCTCCCTCCACGGAGMTCAGTAAAGACCCTGTGAGGCCCCTTCCCAGCTCCGCCTCCTCCACGTCCAGTCGCACCTCTCAGGATGATGGGGGCAGTGAGAGTGGCAGCCCAGCAACCCTATCTACCAAACAGCTGGTTTTTATAGCCTCCGATGTGGACAAACTACAGGACCAGGTAGTGATATGGACRAATCATGACCAAGATCCTGCAAAATAAGCCAATTAAGTTTTGTACTGTATTTAATTTTTAAAATATTTAAAAAATTAAATCACCATTATTTAACCAGGTAGGCTAGTTGAGAACAAGTTCTCATTTGCAACTGCGACCTGGCCAAGATAAAGCAAAGCAGTTCGACTTGTACAACAACACAGAGTTACACATGGAATAAACAAACATACAGTCAATAATACAGTATAAAAAGTCTATATACAGCATGTGCAAATGAGGTAGGATAAGGGAGGTACGGCAATAAATAGGCCATGGTGGCGAAGTATTTACAATATAGCAATTAAACACTGGAATGGTAGAATGTGCAAGTAGAGATACTGTGGTGCAAAGGAGCAAGATAAATAAATAAATACAGTATGGGGAAGGAGTAGTTGGATGGGCTATTTACAGATGGGCTATGTACAGGTGCAGTGATCTGTGAGCTGCTCTGACAGCTGGTACTTAAAGCTAGTGAGGGAGATATGGGTCTCCAGCTTCAGTGATTTTTGCAGTTCGTTCCAGTCATTGGCAGCAGAGAACTGGAAGGAATGGCGGCCAAAGGAAGAATTGGCTTTGGGGGTGACCAGTGAGATATACCTGCTGGAGCGCGTGCTACGGGTGGGTGCTGCTATGGTGACCAGTGAGCTGAGATAAGGCGGGGCTTTACCTAGCAGAGACTTGTAGATGACCTGGAGCCAGTGGATTTGGCGACGAGTTTTAAGCGAGGGCCAGCCAACGAGAGCGTACAGGGCGCAGTGGTGGGTTGTATATGGGGCTTTGGTGACAACGGATGGCACTGTGATAGACTTCATCCAATTTGTTGAGTAGAGTGTTGGAGGCTATTTTGTAAATGACATCGCCGAAGTCGAGGATCGGTAGGATGGTCAGTTTTACGAGGTCAGTTTTACCTTCCAAGAAGACAAAAATAATTTACACATTCAATAGATGTGGTTTTTAATTTTAAGAATMACTTTTAGTGGTAGGCAACATTACATAGATATGCATTTGCATTAACCTTGTTATTTTTGCATCATTAGTTTTCTTTACCATTAAACATTTGCCTTTCTCACAGATTCCGGAACTTTCTAAGATGATTATGCAGAAACTGGAGGTCATTGGGTACAAAAACGTTGTAATTGTTGGAGGTATGTCGTCATCATTATGCTTGAAAGATGAAATGCACAAACTGATACCTTGTTCCAGACAGTGTTCAATCATGATACTGATTCCATCAGCTGTTACTGTTCTCTTACTGCAAGTCAGTTGATATAGTGCCTTTTGATTGCCTTTTTGACAAGTGTCCTTCCATGCCCTGTGTTCTCTCCCCAGAGGCCCTAGAAGACTCCAAAGCCTCCCTYTCTGGCTGCATTCCCACCCTGAACAGCAAGATGACTCAGCATTTAACTGAGAGGTGCTTTCGCTTCCTGAAGAGTGCCTCTGAGGTCCCCCGACTATACCGCAGGACCAACAAAGTGAGAAGGCCTGCCCCTCATGCGTCATCCTCCCAAGACAATGGAGCAGCGCTCCCATTAGGCTTCAACGTTACTGAGATGATTAGAGAACATCTGCTGTATAATACCAAAATATTGAAAAGTGCACCACAGTCACAGCAGTCACAAGCTTGAAAATATGTGCCTGTTCTTCATCTCCTGTATAGGAAGTTCCCTTCAGAGCTTCTGCCTACATGGACAACGCCCTGCGGCCGCTGCACCAGCTCCTGAGCGACTCCAAAGACATGGTGAAMCCCTCCATCGCCCAGGACTGGCTACGGGTCGTACTCAATGACTGCACTCACAGGTAGGGGGACTCTGCTGTCTGTTCGAATTCCTGTATAGGCAAGTACAGTATACTGTAAGAGATGGCTAGAGACCACTTCATGAATGGGAAAATTAGATCCTGTGAAGATAATTCTAGTCCACGTATACAGCTTTCAATTTGAATGCATGCCATAGTTTTTAGTCCTGGTAACATGTTATAATAATATTTAATAAAATTTGGTTGACTCTCTAGGGCCAATGCAGTGAGTCACAATGTTTTGTCCTAAGAATGGCACCACACAAGGACACAKACTAACAATTTAATTGAATTCAAGGACAGTCAACCTCACAAACTTAAGTAGCTTTTTGGTCTGCTCCACCAAGCACAAAATACTAATTTTCCATCTTGACATTGGGCAGATATTTTGAAACCATATCAGACGTTTTGAGTTCCGTAAAAAAAATGGAGGAAAGTTTAAAGAGACTGAAGCAAGCGAGGAAAACGGCAACCACCAACACGATAGGTACCACTGGAGGCCCCACAGATGACAGCAAGATCCGCCTGCAGCTGGCCTTGGATGTGGAGTACCTGGGAGAGCAGGTAGGGTTCACCCTGTTAGATAACCCAAACTTATCTTGTAGTTGTCCTTTGACTATGTTATAGAAAGACAGTATGTTTAACTCAAACAATGGGAAGGAAGGAAGGCAGGTCAGGAAAATCCCCAGAATGATTGTTGTGATGGTAAGCCTCTAATACCACAAAGACTCCAGCCACCCTAGTCGTAGACTGTTCTCTCTCCTACCGCACGGCATGCMGTACCGGAGCACCAAGTCTAGGTCCAAGAGGCTTCTAAACAGCTTCTACCCCCAAGTCATAAGACTCCTGAACATCTAATCAAATGGCTACCCAGACTATTTTAATTGCCTCCCCCTCTTTTACGCTGCCGCTACTCTGTTATCTATGCATAGTCACTTTAATAACTCTACCTACATGTACATATTCAATCAAATTGTATTTGTCATATGCGCCGAATACAACATGTGTAGACTTATTTTTTTATTTTTTTAGAATAAGAAATTAAAGTAACAAATAATTAAAGAGCAGCAGTAAAATAACAATAGCGAGGCTATATACAGGGGGTACCGGTACAAAGTCAATGTGCAGGGGCACCGGTTAGTCAAGGTAATTGAGGTAATATGTACATGTAGGTAGAGTTATTAAAGTGACTATGCATAGATAACAGAGAGTAGCAGCYGTGTAAAAGAGGGGGGTATGCAAATAGTCTGGGTAGASATTTGATTAGATGTTCAGGAGTCTTATGGCTTGGGGATAATATTACCTCGGCTAAGCGGTYCCCCCGCACATTGACTCTGTACCGGTACCCCCTGTATATAGCCTCTCTATTGTTATTTTACTGCTGCTCTTTAATTATTTCTTACTTTTATTTCTTGCTTTTCTTTGGGTATTTTTCTTAAAACTGTATTATTGGGTAAGGGCTTGTAAGTAAGCATTTCACTGTAAGGTTGTATTCAGCGTATGTGACGAATATAATTTGATTTGATGTTTGTTTCCCATGACAGATTCAGAAGATGGGTCTGCAACCTGCCGACATCACCATGTTCTCAACACTAAATGACTTGGTCCAAGGAGCACAGGACGTGACTCCATCAGAGCAGGCTGTACCATAATCCTGCACCGATATGAATGTATCTGTATGCTCMTAGTTAGAAGGAAGAAAGCACAATGAGGGACTGGGTCTTATTTATTTTGAACGCTAATCATATGAAATGAGATGTTATTGAAATCAAGAGAACTTCAACATTTTAATTTTCAATAGTAATTCAGTATTTCTTACTGGCCCCCTGACTGTTCATAACAGCAAATGTGTAATGTAATGGGGTCAAAYGGGGTTAACCCTAACCCTCTATGCCTGCCTGAGAATTCACTGTACGTTCAATAATGCAAGTTATGTCATCATACAAAAGAGATACTGGCAAAAAGTAGACCAGGGCAGCTTCTTGGTCTACTTTTTTAGTGAAGGATAAAGATATTGTACATTGTGAACAGAGTTGGTGAAGGATGAGATTGTACATTTTTAAATGAGGTGAATCAAAGTTGTAATAACCTTGGTAATAAAAGCTTTCGATCTTTGTATGTTGTTGTGTAAATGTGATTCAAGTTCAGCTGTTATGAGGSGTGACCTAATAAGGCATATCATAAAGCTCAGTGACATTCAGTTCATTTGCGAGACAGGGATCAGCCTTCATTATTTACGGTCTGGTTTTGCGAAAAGGTTTGTCATTATTAGCCCCATGTTATCTAAACCTTTTAAGTCTCAGGAGAAATAGTCACTAGCTGTTCCCTTTTTTGTAAAGGATTTTTCAAGACAAATGGACATTTCAACAATATAGAGAAACAATGTTTTATTCATGCAATCACAAATCGCAACAAAACAAACTCTTAGCATAATAGAATATACAAATTCAYACCTTTCAATAATCCTATCAACCATGTTTACCTTTATCATAGCAAACAGTAAGTACATTGCTGTATCTCTACAATGTATATTAGACACAAAGATCTGCATAATGTTAGATATAGGTGTCAGAGGAAGGCCCTAAAAATTGTCAAAAGACTCCAGCCATCCTAGTCATAGACTGTTCTCTCTGCTACCACACGGCAAGCGGTACCGGAGTGCCAAGTCTAGGTCCAAGAGGCTTCTAAACAGCTTCTGCCCCCAAGCCATAAGACTCATGAACAGCTAATCAAATCTGGCTACCCAGACTATTTGCAACCTCCCCTCCCCCATGCTGCTGCTACTCTCTGTTATTATCTATGCATAGTCACTTTAATAACTCTACCTACATGTACATAATTACCTCGACACCGGTGCCCCCCGCAAATTGACTGTACCGGTACCCCCTGTATATAGCCTCGCTATTGTTATTTACTGCAGCTCTTTAATTACTTGTTATTCTTATCTCTTTTTTAGGGATTTTCTTAAAACTGCATTGTTGGTTAAGGGCTGGTAAGTAAGCATTTCACTGTAAGGTCTACACCTTACACCTGTGGTATTRGGCGCATGTGACAAATACAATTTGATTTGATTTGAATGTGCTCTATGTGAATACATTACAGCTTAATACAGCGTAATATTGTGTTTTTTCACAAACATGATACATGATGTATACATAAGTTCTTAACTCCTGGAATAAATTATCATACTAGTAAGGGAACATGCAATATTGCATTGATCTGTCAGTACAAACCCACAAGTCTGCTGATCCAGGAGGCTTTCATGTGCATTCTTCTGCAGTTGGTCACAGATTTGTTATGTTGATGTAGAAGCCCTAAAGAGTCGGGTTTCTTATTTTTCCCAGCATGAGAATGGCATTGGAGTTTCCCTCTACAATAGCGAAGAAGAAGGGCCTGTTGACAGTGAATTTGAGGGGAACCCCTTCATCTTGGGTCTTGTCTTGACTCTCAGCACCACCTTCAGACATCTCAAACATGACTTTGTTGAACACCTGGAAGAGATGCACTACTACAATGAGCTCCAAGTCACCATTAGATTCCAACAAATTATTGCAAAAGACTATAGGAGTACTAGAGTACCAACAGTTTCTTCCCCCATTCTCTCTTTTGTCTATTTGCATTCACCACACATAGTAGGCTGCGATTTGTAAAGGTACTGTTTAGTTTAGTATCTGCTCCCTATCACAGGTTTATGTAAACATATTTTTGTTGTTCCTATACCACTAAGGGGAAATCTAGATCTTACCTTATCAACACTGAACGGCTTCTTACTGCTGAGTCTCTCAAACTCAGCATCTGAACCCAGCAGGCTTTTCTCAATCTCAGCTGCCATGTCAAAGAGCAATGACCTTAGGTCAGTCAAGGCTGTCATGGAGAACTTGGGCAGAGACAGTTCCAGGAACCTACAGGGAAAACAACAGACCAGTTTGCACAGTGCTTATTTCTGTCCCTATTCCTGATAGCTGCTACAGTACATGTTCCATTAAAGCTGGAATCCTTATTTGCCATCCTCATCCAATCCTCATCCATTTTTGGACTTATAAATTAATGATATCTTTATACCCATTGATTCTTGAAGAATATAACTTATAAATGCCTCATGAGCTTAGTTCAACTGTCATACCCCATCAGAATCCAAAATATAAGCTTGTTTTACTCCATTGTTTGCAAACAATGTAATTGTAAACAAACACTGTATGGCCTCAAAASTTGGTTAAAATTATAATGTTGATATAATGGATGGCCAGTCCTTGCATTCATAGGCTCTGTCTTTGAATTTGAGAGTGGTTACATTTTTCCAGGCCCATACTTCTMCTTTTTACCAAAACARAGGTGGGGTGACYGCTTTGTTATTGTTTCAATTAAGGATTCTACTTTTAAGATAGCTTACTATTGATTGATTGATTTGTCTTTCCACAAATCTTTGTGGCGCAAAGTGTGAAGTGGTGTCAGTTGTCAAAAAATAGATTGTCTCCTCGGGACAGAAATATATTGAGCTCCAATATTTCAGTAATAGTTATCAATGTTTAATGCAGCACATAATACAGCACTTGTAGGTGTCATCATAGGTAACATAAACCTGTCAGAAACATTGCAAGATGTAGCTCAGATATTTTCTGACTTACCCCTCCTTCAGATGCCTGTGCCAGCCAGAGATGATGTCTGACTGTAGTCGAGACTCCATGTCATGCAGGCTGCTCCCCTCYTGAGGCAGCACCAGCAGCATGTAGGCCCGTTTGCTCAGAGATAGTTTCACCACGGTGCACTTCCTGTCCTTATCATTCAGGTACTTGTAGGTGCCTGTGTGGGTCATGAGAGGGACCATGACAGTTGTTGTCGCATCAACCTTGAACTCCTGCATGGTAGTTTTCTCTGTCTGGAACGCCTTCCTCCAGTTGCCTGAAAYAGGGAAAAATAGCTTGTTTGTTGTTTATGATGTGGATTTTGTAGAATTGTTTTTGTCTGCTGCTGCAATATTTTGACACTGCTATTGTACTGTATGTGTTTTTTGGCTTGTGTGAAAACTATGAGWGCTTACCTTTGAAATGGACAGAGCTGACAAACAGTAGATCTGTGGTTGAGCTAAGGTCCTTGAACAGMCTCATGATTTTCCTGTCTGATGTCTTCTGGATGAAGTTGTTGACCTGGGTCTCAGCTTCCTGGGGTTGGGAGAAATCCACTGCTCTGATGTACGAGGCATCAGAGAAGTCCTGGGTGCCTTGGACAAAGTCCTTCGAGAGGTCAGCGCCCTTGCGAGCAAAGGCCCACACACGAGTGTTGATCTCATCCTTGGGCCCATCCACCAGGGAATTGATGTCCTGCAGAGTGCGAAGAACATTGTGGCCGTCCACTAGGGAGACACAGTCGTCTCTGTCCGTGTCCCTGTTCAGGCCCAGCAGCTGCTGGTAAGGGATGGCTGTTTTTTTGGAGGCCCCCAGGTACAAGGTGACCAGAGAGCCAAAGGTGTTCATGGGCGAGAGCAAGGTGTTGGAGTCCTTTTGCTTGCTGCTCAGAGCCTTGTACATCCGGAGACCCAGGGAGTTGAGCAGCTCTGCCAGTACAGCAGTGCGCTGAGTGACGTTCTGTTTCAGTCTGTCAGTGCTTGAGAAGTCTCGAGTGTCAGGCACCACACTGTCATTGTTAATGGGGGTCAAAGGGACAGTCTCCAGTGGTTTGGTCACTTCGGTTTTGATGGTCTCACAGCTGACGTTCTCAGAGGCAAAGAGGTTAAACGGGTGGACATATACACGGTTCGCTAGGCCTACCGAGAGGCAGGAGAGCAGAAGGAGAGGGCAAAATATATGACGCATGTTCCGCCTTTTTGGACAGAAATTTCCTTTGAATTTTTCTGTGAAGAGATAGAAAAGGGTCATAGGGTTAATTCTGTCAGTGCCTGTTACTATTTCAAGCCATGGCTTTGTTATCAATGTTTACCATCTCAAATCATGATTGGCTGCCTGGAACATTGAGCTGAGGTCACTTGTCTAGAACACCCCCCCCCCCCCGCAGGTCAGAACACCAGATAGCATATGAACACGTCATAAGCCATTAAAAACATGTTTAGAAGGACAGGAAATTAGCTTAAAATTGCACCATTTTCTCTCAGCCTCATGACAAAATGTTTAGAATAGCAGGAAATTAGCTCTAAACAGAAAAATGTTCTCTCAGCCTCATGGCAAAATGTTTAGATAGCAGGAAATTAGCTCTAAACAGAAAATTTCTCTCAGCCTCATGGCAAAATGTTTAGAATAGCAGGAAATTAGCTCTAAACAGAAACATTTCTCTCAGCCTCATGGCAAAATGGTTTAGAATAGCAGGAAATTAGCTCTAAACAGAAAAATGTTATCTCAGCCTCATGGCAAAATGTTTAGAATAGCAGGAAATTAGCTCTAAACAGAAACATTTTCTCTTAGCCTCATGGCAAAATGCAGGCCTTGCGGGGGTCTAAGCGTAGGGCAGCGAAACTGCACTACGCCACTGGCTGAGGTCTGTCTGTCAAGGATTGATTTATTTTTACTTTATCTGTCCTTTTCTTTTTGGATAGTGAATGGGATGCTGGCTCGCCTTCAGCTGCAGAGGTCAGTGGGTTAGAGGTTAGGCCATAGCAAGTACATAGGGAACTGACCACAAAGAAAAACAGCTTAGCCACTATCCAAACATACGTCCAACCCTAAATTCTGATTATATAGATCTGCTAAGTAATATCTAGGCATAGACAACTCTTACATCCCAGTAAGCAAAATTACATTGAAAATATATTTATTGTAGGTTCTGAATGAAAGGTGGAAATACATAAGAATATTTTCCGTGCGTTGAAAATATGTATTTTCCAGACATTGAAAGGACATTTTCTGGACGTTGAAAATATGTATTTTCCGGCCGTTGAATTCAGGTTCATTTTCGGTTCCGATTTAAAGTTGAAAATACGTATTTTCCAGACGTTGGAATCAGGTTCATTTTCGGTTCTAAATGAAAGTTGAAAATAAATAATTTACAGACTGGATTCTATGGCCAAATTTTAACTACACATACATTCTCAATAAGTAAGCATTATATCACAATAATATTTGTTCTATCCATGTAACATTCAACTGAAAATTTGCTCCCATCTATCACATGCATTTACGTTACATTTTCTAAACCTTTTAAAACTGGTGGCAATGGTGTTCAACATAGTCCAACCTATAGAGTAAACCAACAGACCACTTCAACTACAATAACACTCTCAGTAACGGTTACAGAAATATATATTTTTTATTTCTATGACTGTGATATGTTGTTGTTTATCTACCTGTTGTTTATCTAGAGCACAGTAGAGTACAGTACAGTTAAATTCAGTAGAGTACATTAGAGTAAAATAGGGTACAATATAGTACATTATACTGCTCTATACTCTACTGTGCTGAACTATACTTTACTGTACTGTACTCTACTGTGCTCTACTGTATTGTACTGCACTCTACTGTACTGTAGTATGCTCTACTTTTATTTACTGTACTGTACTCTGCTGTGCTGTGCATTACTGTAATGTACTCTGCTGTGCTCTACTGTACTGTACTGTGCTGTCCAAACTTGTGAAACATAGACGTCTATGTTTGGTCCAAATATAGGCCGGTCCGGACCGGCCTTGATTTCAACATCCACCAACGTCTGGTCCGGACCGGCCTATATTTGGGCTAAACATAGATGTCTATAATCGGTCAAATTTGATCCGGTCCGGACGTGAACAAATCAGAACCAAACATAGACGTCTAAGTTTGGGCCAAATTATGTCTGGTACGGACTGGACCAAACAAAAGACGTCGGCGTCAGTCCATGCTAAGTGGGATAGGCCTACTTATCCATAAATACCACTTTTTTCAAATGATCACACCACTCCATATTGTTACTTAAACATAGCCAATGAAATGTACTTTATTCTTTGTGTTGGATGACTACCAAATGATGAGAGTTCTGGAAGTACAGAACAAACACAAGAGCCTCCTCTTTCTGGGAATACATGGCCTGGATTAATGATTAGGTTTACAGTAAGCAAAGATATTGGGTCATTAAAAAAAAAAACTGCTGAAATTCTCTTTTTCGTACACTATGTTTGAATGCTTCCCTTCTCCGTCCCTTTTCTTAAACAAGGTACACAATACGTTTCCAACAAATACAGTATTGTATGGTAAAACCCAGAAGTGTTGCTAGAGTAAATCTCCTTGTTTTAATTTAAAACTTGAAGACATTCCCTATCTTGATAAACAGGTCAATATTTTTTACATAGATTTTTAAGACAAATCCTATTCCCTCTCTCATGTCTCCTGAATCACAACTTTTTGACACACTATAAACTCAAATACTGTACAAGTACATTGAAAGTAAATTGAGAAAGCTTTGCCTTACCTTGTGATGGCTTGCTATTGCTGTAGCCTAACTGAGGTCAGCAGTGGACTTGCTGTCTGTCTTAAAAAATGAATAGCTCTGAACCCCTGAGTTACTCATTAACCAGACCATTGCGTCACTGAGTATTCTGTGATGTTCCAGAGTGGCTTTTGTACTTGCTGATAAATAAATTGGTCAGAGCAGAAGACTACCCTGTTGTCCTTGTGCCCAATGTATTTACTCTGAACATGATGCAAGCAMTGGTTTGTGGGATTAACTGACTTTCACAAGAGGAAACCAGGAAATTGTGTCAGACAGGTTTTCCATCTCTTGGGTTGGAATCACAAAGTGTGTAAGAAAAATACAATGTGTTTGTGTATGTTTGTGGGAGGGTGAGTGTTATTGATAAATTCCACAAGTTTTTGGTGCATTGCAGCAAACCTTTATAGGAAAAGGTCAACATTAAAGTTTGGCTGCACCCTCTGAACATCTGTTGTTCTTACATCACACAATATGATAACACTTTGTTTCAGCGCCCTAAATAAGGTTTATATCACACATTTTATTTATAGATATAATAAATGATGTCAGTTTATGTCAACCACTACATGCAATGCATTACTTGTAAAGAATGTGTTACATACACTGAGTATACCAAACATTAGGAACACTTTTGCCCTCAGAACAGCCTCAACTGATCAGGGCATGGACTCTACAAGGTGTCGAAAGCGTTCCACAGGGATGCTGGCCCATGTTGACTCCAATGCTTCCCACAGTTGTGTCAAGTTGMCTGGATGTCCTTTGGGTGGTGGACCATTTTTGATACACACGGGAAACTGTTCAACGTGAAAAACCCAGCACCCCGTTCAAAGGCACTTAAATGTTTTATCTTGCCCAATGGTGGATTATGCTAATCGTTTATGGTGGATTATGTTTTTGTCTTTATCATTCATCTAGATATTATTACTCTGAACATGCATTTACATAAATATTCACACCCCTGAGTCAATACTTTGTAGAATCACTTTTAGTGATTACAGCTTCATGGGTAAGTCTCTAAGAGCTTTCTACACCTGGATTGTGCAACATTTGCCCATTATTCTTTTCWAAATTCTTCAAGCTCTACCAAATTGGTTCTGATCATTGCTAGACAACCATTTTCAGGTTTTGCCATAGATTGTCAAGTAGATMAAGGTCAATAACCTAAAACACAAGGCCACTCAGGAACATTCACTGTCTTCTTGGTAAGCAACTCCAGTGTAGATTTGGCCTTGTGTTTTAGGTTATTGTCCTGCTGAAAGGTGAATTCATCTCCCAGTGTCTGGTGGAAGGCAGATTGAACCATGTTTCCCAGGATTTTTTCCCAGGATTTTGCCTGTTCTAAGCTCTATTCTGTTTCTTTTATCCCCCCCAAAAATTGCTGATGACAAGCATACCCTTAACGTGATACAGACACCACCATGCTTGAAGATATGAAGAGTGGAACTTAGTGATGTTTTGTGTTGGACTTGCCCCAAACAAAACGTTTTGTATTCAGTACATAAAGTTAATTTCTTTGCCACATTTTTTGTACTTTTACTTTATTGCCTTGTTGCAAACAGGATGCGTGTTTTGGAATATTTTTATTCTGTACAGGCTTCCTTCTTTTCACTCTGTCAATAAGGTTAGTATTGTGGAGAAACTACAATGTTGTTGATCCATCCTCAGTTTTCTCCTATCACAGCCATTAAACTCTGTAACTGTTTTAAAGTCACCATTGGCCTCATGGTGAAATCCCTGAGCGGTTTCCTTCCTCTTCGGCAACTGAGTTAGGAAGGACGCCTGTATCTTTGTACTGACTGGGTGTATTGATCAAATAAAATAACATTTTATTGGTCACATACACATGTTTAGCAGATGTTAATGCGAGTGTAGCGAAATTGTTGTGCTTCTAGTTCCGACAGTGCAGTAATATCTAACAAGTAATCTAACAATTCCACAACAACTACCTAGTACACACAAATCTAAAGGGATGGAATAAGAATATGTACATATAAATATATGGATGAGCGATGACCGAGCAGCATAGGCAAGATGCAATAGATGGTATAAGATACAGTATATACATATGAGATGAGTAATGTAAGATATGTAAACATTATGAAAGTGGCATTATTTAAAGTGACTAGTTATCCATTTATTAAAGTGGCCATTGATTTGAGTCTGTATGTAGTCAGTCTGATGGCCTTGAGATAGAAGCTATTTTTCAGTCTCTCAGTCCCAGCTTTGATGCACCTGTACTGACCTCGCCTTCTGGATGGTAGCGGGGTGAACAGGCAGTAGCTTTGGTYGTTGTTGTCCGTGATGATCTGTTTGGCCTTCCTGTGACATCGGGTGCTGTAGGTGTCCTGGAGGGCAGGTAGTTTGACCCCGGTGATGCGTTGTGCTGACCGCACCACCCTCTGGAGAGCCTTGCAGTTGAGGTAGATGCCTACTGGACAACTTTTATATTTATTGCTTTTAAATGTTTTTAATGAATTTTATCTTATTAACACTTTGTTCTAGCTAGCTATTTGTGTAGGTAGCTATAAAGTAAACACAATGATAGCCCACCCATTTGGGAGCCAGGCTGACCCACTGAGGAGCCAGGCCCAGCCCATCATAAAGAGGTTTTCTACACAAAAGCACTTTATTACAGACAGATTTTCCCCAGCACAAGGTGCACCTGTGTAATGATCATGCTGTTTAATCAGCTTCTTGATATGCCACACCTGTCAGGTGGATGGATTATGTTGACAAAGGACGAAATGCTCACTAACAGCGATGTTAAAAACAATCTGCACAAAATTTGAGATAAATAACATTTGTATCCGTATGGAATATTTATTTTATTTCAGCTCATGAAAAAAGGGACTAGCACTTTACATGTTGTGTTTATATTTTTGTTCAGTGTAGTTTTGCTTGCTGAAATTGAAGTAATTATTTATTTTAGTCAAATGAAAAAGATAAGAGTTTAATGAACAACACTGAAATGGGTTACAAGGTTGTACCACAGATGAAAGGAGAGTTAGTTAAAAGTATCTTTGGAAGAAATTGAATGGCAGGTCTTGACCTGCAGAGAATTTATATTTATTCCTACAACAGTTTTTGAATACATTAGGCTACACATCTCCCTTATCAAATGAGGATATACAGTCATTTTTGATTGTGGGTTTATTATTATATTTCAAAAGAACATTTTAAAAGGCCTCTGATGCTCCCCATTATAATTTCAGTCACAAACTTWACTGTTCAACACACCTCCATTTGTATTTTTTTTTCTAATATAGGCCTAGATGTAAAAAGTCCAACAATTTACCATTTGTTGMTTGCTGATTAACACTCTATCATGAATGAATTATAATTTACCTCATGTTTTTCAATGAATTGATGTAGTTGATGTCATGAACTGACAATGACAAAGACAGCATCATGAGATCATGTTGCCATGAGAGAAGTTGCTGAGGCCCCTTCCCTAGAAAGACCCTTACACTGAACTAAGTGGCCCAATGCTGCAGTGGTTTCCTGTTGTCATTTCTGCAGTGCACAGACCTTTAGTGATATAATACATCTAGTCTTTATGGAGCTGTGTTCCTCTGAGGTTAAATAGGCTCTGGTGAGAATGGGCTGTTAYTCGTCACAGTAACAGCCGTGTTATTTATTCCAGCACAGAGTATTATGTTTGTTTTCTATTATTTCTSTTTTTTTCTCTGCATTGTTGGGAAGGGCCGTAAGCAAMTGTAACAGATGTATAATGTACTCTCCATGCGTTGTGTTTTCTCAAAATAAATCACTTCGGCCAGTGGTCCCAGTTGAGCATCATTTATTTCTGTTGTTAAATGGGAAACAYCACGTTAGTTGTGCAGGGRTTAACAGTATTGATGGCTGTCGATGGCAAAATCTGTAGCATGAAGACAACTGTGTTAGCAGTGGATTATGTGACCATGACATCGGTGTATGCTAGCTAACACACTTATTTACAGCAATCGTATGCCAAAGCACATCCCAGAAAGCCCCTCAATCCCTAACAGGTACCATATACCCACACATGTATAAATCAGTAACGTACAGCAAACTTGTACACATTGTAAAATAGAAAATAGAAAACAGTATTCAGAACGTGACCTACCCCTTGTATCACATTTTCCTACTGGGAAGACCTGACGTTCGCGATCTCCCCCTATCTGCAAGCGGGGCCAATCACAACACACCTTATTGTCATCAGAGTTGAACTAACCAATAAGAATGCTTGAACATCAAATACACATTTCTTTAGAGGCAAGTGGAAACATAACCAACCCTGTTACACAAGCATTTCACTGTTAGTCGACTACACCTGTTGTTTACGAAGCATGTMACAATTTGATTTCATTTGAGATGGTTAGGGAAGACAGACTTTGTTTGTGAGATATTCCATAACGTTCAGAAGAGCAGTATGAACACCATATCTGTTTTATTTCTTGATTTAACCCACACAGGTGTGACAATGTTTATATATTTCACAAGACCATTGATGTGGTCATAATGTTCTCACACAGTACGTGCGTACAATGTCAAGGCTTTTGCCAATATGGTAATAGGATCTACATCATTTTGTTTCAAGTTATTTTTATKAACAGGAGAAGGCAATATCACCCCCAATAGCAACCCCTACAAAAATGGCCATTKATTATAATCCACATAATAATTTATATTTCCTGTTTCTGCAGGATTATTTTCCTGCTGTAGCAGACTGGCTAACATTTTGATCCTATACCTGTAGAGTAACMGCAGGAAATGCTGGATGTTGTCTGGGAGATGTGGTAGTTTCTGAAAAAGCCACAAGAGGGGGAAAAGCTCCTRCTGTTTGAGTTAACTGCCTGTGTCTGTTGTATCTGAAGTGTATCTCAAACAGTGGAGGCTGCTGAGGGGAGGATGGCTCATAATAATGGCCAGAATGGAGTGGATGGAAMGGTATCAAACACGTCATGTGTTTGATACCATTCCATTCCAGACATTATTATGAGRCWTCCTCCCCTTAGCAGCCTCCACTGATCTCAAGCCAACATGTCGGCAGGCAGCCTAGCGGTTAAGAGCATTG
Source organism: Salvelinus sp. IW2-2015 (assembly GCF_002910315.2). NCBI lineage: Eukaryota > Metazoa > Chordata > Actinopteri > Salmoniformes > Salmonidae > Salvelinus > Salvelinus sp. IW2-2015. Next base: position 44,931,051 of record NC_036848.1, read on the forward strand.
GGCCAGTAACRGAAAGGTCACTGGTTAGAATCCCAGAGTTGACTAGGTGAAAATCTGCTGATGTACCCTTGAGTAAGGCACTTAACCCTAATTGCTCATGTTAGTCGCTCTGGATAAGAGTGTCTACTAAATGACAAAAATATATTTGTATAATTTATTCAATAAGAATGATTCATCTAACACTGTTGTGGTCTTCTTATACACATAATAGTACAAGGCCACACATCACCACAATACATGTCTACTTAGAAATAATAGACTGTTCCTCCTTACACTCAATTAGTCATGTAATTAGTCATGTAATTACGCGGTCAGGAAGGCAGGAGGTGTAGCACGCTGTGCACATTGTGCCCTTTTTGTACAATACTCCCAAAATAGACTTTTAGTTTAAATTTGACACCCCAAATGACTACCTATCAGACTTTCTGTGCCCTTTGCTACTGCCTAWGTTTTACACAATACAGCTTTTTATGTTGTGGTAGTACTTGTGTTTTCAACATATCCAGCATTGCATTCAATCATAGCTAGGTCATTAACAATGTACATTATGTCATGTAAAAGATGCTCAGACTACATTCTGTGAGAATTTGTACTGTAGCAGGCACCTTGGTTTCTCAACAGGACTAACTGGTGTGGTAATATAGTATCAATGAACATCAAACATGCTATGTTTGTGTGTTAATTACTACATGGTTACAGCTGGATTAGTTAGGGGAAAATTATTTTCTAGGAAAGTACAACCCTTTACTAGGACCTGTAGTAACTGCGGGCGGTGCTGGATTGAAACCGCAGAGTGGAGCYAAGGGAAGTGAGCTTCTTTCTCTTAAAGCAATCAGTCCCTAACCTGGGATGACTTGGAAAGTGCCAGAAAGGAACTGAAAGTGAAAGAGGGTAATCTAAGCAGTTACCCCCAAAAAATGGAATTAGAACATTATAAGCTATATACAGTATCTCTATGCAGGCAGCTGTGTGGGTACACAGATGGCTGCCTCTAACTAAGATAATTTCAGAGTGATTCGGCTGATGTGCTCAATTAATTGTCTCTAGCTGACTGGGACTATTTCAACACAGCTGAACACCATCCCAAAGTTCTCCTCCCCTGAAATGATCTTCCCTCAGCTGTTGATCATATCCGCTCATGGATTGGAGAACCTGGTTGATCCTGGTCTAATTTGAGAGCAGATATTTATGTCCGGATCAAGTTTTTCCACTACATTCCTGTTTTATTGTCATTGTTTTCGAGTCATATCCTCATCTTGAGTTGTGACCGACACGCATAGAGTGAAGCTTCTGGGATAAAGTAGGACAAGTATTTTCACCCAACTCATTGAAGTTACAACTTCAATATCTCTTTGTGAAGTGGTTTACAGTTGTGCCAGAGAGTCACTGTTAGACAACTTATCTGAGTTCAATCTGTTTTGAAGGGCCTGCCATTGTGAAGTGTTCAGTCTGCTGGCATAACGTTACAGTAAATTAGTCTTCTTGAGCCTGTCCCTCAGGCAGCGACATGAACAGACATCTATTCCTGGCTTTACCCCCACTAGCCTGTGGGGGAGGCAGGGGAAATGGCTCGAACATCTTCCTTGCTCAAGTTTCCAAGCTTGACACGGCGATGCCATGTCACAGGGCCACAAAGTGTGCGTGGGTGTCATCATTAAACACACAAAGGGTAGATTTGTAAGCTGGGTCTTATTAACATGACTCAGGATAAGACACAGATGCAGACACAGGAGGCAGACAGTTCGAATCTCAGATGTTTATTATAAAACAAGGGGCAGGCAAATGGCAGGTCCAGGGCAGGCAGAGGTCGGTAATCCAAGACAATGTCAATAAGGGACAGAATGGCAGGCAGGCTCAGGGTCAGGGCAAGCAGAATGGTCAGAAKCAGGAGGACTAGAAAACAGAAACTAGAGATACTGGAAAATGGGAGAACACGCTGGTAAGACTTGACAAGACGAACTGGCAACAGACCAACAGAAAACCGCAGGTATAAGTACACAGGGGATAATGGGGGAAACAGGAGACAAAGGGCTGTGAGACAGAGGTTTGATCCTAGACACATGAAAAGTGGGATGTATACGGAGGGTGCGGGGGCAACAGAAGACGAACAGCAGAGGGGCTAAGAATCTTAGAGATGGGGAAAGGGCCGATAAAACTGGGGGAAAGTTCACAGGACTCAACCCGGAGGGGCAGATCKCGAGTGGACAGCCATACTCTCTGCCCGAGACGATAGCGGGGAGCGGGGGTCCGGTGGCGGACCGGGCTCTCTGTCAGGTAAGACGACAGCGGCGGATGAACATCTGGGCCAAGGATATGCTGACCTCTTCCTCTTGCTCAGGGAAGAGCGGGGGCTGATATCCCATGGAACACTCGAAAAGTGAGAGACCAGTGGCCGAGCAGGGAAGAGTGTTGTGGGCGTATTCCACCCACACAAGTTGCTGGCTCCAGGTGGTGGGGTTGGCGGAGACGAGGCAACGAAGAGCCGTCTCCAGGTCCTGATTGGCTTGCTCCAACTGGACTGGGGTGAAAACCGGTGGACAGGCTCGCCATGGGACAGGCTCCCCCCTCCCTGGGAACGCTGCGCCTCACGGACCTGGTTCTCTATACCCCAGATGAATGCAGCTGCTAGAAAAGAGGTGGGGAGGATGGTGTAGCAGTGGGGCTATAGAGGCATGAGAGCACATGCCACTCCGACGTCCAATGCGTCGAGAATCCACCACYAACTGACYGGATGGATCTGTAGCTGTAGTGGAGCTGTAGTGWACCAATGCTTGAGGTCTGAGAACGCCCGGTCAGCAACTGGAGACCACGTGAACTAGACCTTGGGAGAGGTGAGTGCTGAAAGGGGGGAAGCCAGGATGCTGTAACCCCAGATGAAACAGCGGTAGAAATTAGCAAACCTCAGGAAGGGAGGAGGACATGTTCTTGAGCTGAGCGGGTAAAGACATGGATGTCATCGAGGTAGACGAACACAAACCGGTTCAACATGTCACAGGGAACATCGTTAACCAGGACCTGGAACACTGCAGGAGCGTTGGTCAGTTCGAATGGCATCACAAGGTATTCGCAGTGCCCTCTAGCCGTGTTAAAGGTTGTCTTCCACTTGTCTCCTTCCCGTTTCTGGACCAGATGGTAGGCGTTCCTAAGGTCCAACTTAGAGAAGATAGTAGCCCCCTGGAGAGGCTCGAAAGCCGAGGCAATGAGTGGTAATGMGTAACAGTTCACTAACTATGATGTCATTAAGACCCCGGTAGTCGATACATGGGCGCAAGGTTCTGTCCTTCTTCTCCACAAAGAAGGACCCTGRGRCGGAAGGGGAGGCAGAAGGACGGATACACCTGCAGCCAGGGAGTCCTCAATTTACCTTTCCGTCGCCTTGGTCTCTGGATCCAACAGGGAATAAAGCTACCCCCGAGCTGGTGTAGTGCCCGGGAGAAGGTCAATAACGCAGTCATAGGGCTGATGCGGAGGGAGCGATGTGGAACGGGCCTTGTTGAAAACTTCCAGGAGGTCCTGGTACTCAGCGGGAACGGCAGAAAGGTTTGAGGCTTTTCCAAAGCCCACAGGAAGACGTCCCGGTGCAGACTGACTTCAGGCAATGAGCGTGGCAGAACGGGCTCCAACCCTTGATAGAACCAACAGTCCAGTCAATAAGGGGACTGTGCCTCTGGAGCCATGAAAACCSCAAAACCACAGGAACCTAAGGAGATTTGATGAGCAGAAATTTAAGTGACTAACTGTGGTTACCTGACACTCGCAGTTTGATAGGAACCATATTGTAGGTGACTCTGCCAATAGAGCACCCATCCAGCGCTCTGATGTCCATGGGAATGGAGAGGGGTTGAGTGGGGGTTCCCAGCTCTGACACCAGGGTAATGTTCATAAAACTCTCGTCGGCCCCAGAGTCTATGAGTACCCAGAGAGATTTTGACCGGTCACCCCCCCCCTCCCGCAGGCATGGAGAGGGGTACGAGGGGTACGAGCACAGGGAGATTGGAAATTCGCTATATGGCCCACCAGTGTACTCGTACCTACTGATGAGCCTGGTCTTTTAATGAACAGGTAGAACCACAATACAGACAGCTCTTGGTGTTCAGTTTGCGTAAACGTTTGCAGGAGACAATCTAGCTCTGCCAAGTTGCATAGGCTCCAGAGGAGGCGAGTCGGCAGACCTCGTGATTCCCGGGTGAACTCGGATTCCCTCGGTAATGTAGACACCGGGAACTTCCGGGATTCCTCAGAGGCGAGGTGGGATCCTTGGACGAGTGAGTGTGACTGGGAACAGACCTCCTCTSCCTCCTACATTCCCGTAACCACCCATCGATTCATATGGTCAAGGTGATGAGAGAGTCGAGATCCATGGGCAGCTCCCAGGCTGCGAGCTCGTCTTTAACCTCCTCCGATAATACATGAAGGAATGTGTCGAACAGGGATTCCGGGTTCCAGGCACTCTCGGCGGCCAACATGCGAAAAATCAAACGCATAGTCTGCCACACTACGGGAGTCTTGYCGTAGTAAGAGTAGCTTCACAGCAGCCTCTGTCCCGGACACCTTTTTTTATCTCCGCCATGAACTCCCCCAGACTAAAGCACACYGTGGATTGTTGCTCCCACAGTGCCTTAGCCTAGGCGAGAGTCCTCCCGGGCATCAGTGTTATAAGTTACGCTATCTTCGAGCGGGCCTAGGGAACAGAAGAGGGCTGCAGCTCGAAGATGAGGGAGCACTCGGAGAGAAATGCCAGATATGTTCCTGAATCTCCAGCGTAGCACTCCGGAGGAGGTAAGCAGTGTTCTCGGGAAGCCGGGGTGGGCTYGGGATAGTTACTGAGAGGCTGGGAGGTTACTGTTGTGGCTGGCTGCCTAATAGACAATCCGCGGAATTGCTCCAGCAATGTATTGAAAGTGCYGTCATGGCTTTCTGCCAGMGTCTGAAATCCTTCCATAAGATTTTGAAGTAACTCCTAGTGTCTTCCAATGGTGGCTCCTTGGGAGGAGACAGAGTTGTGGAACTGGTCCGAGTCTGCTGTGTCAGTCATAGCCCGTTTGTACTAACACGACTCAGGATGAGACCCAGATGCAGACACAGGAGGCAGACAGTTCGGATCTCAGATGTTTATTACTAAACAGGGGGCAGGCAAATGTCAGATCTAGGGCAGGCAGAGGTCGGTATTCCAAGACAGCGTCAATAAGAGATAGAACGGCAGGCAGGCTCAGGTCCAGGGCAGTCAGAGGTCGGTAATCAAAGACAGCGTCAAACAGAGACAGAACGGCAGGCAGGCTCAGGGTCAGGGTTAGGGCAGGCAGAATGGTCAGAACCCGGGGGACTAGAAAACAGAAACTAGAGATGCTGGAAAACGGGAGAACACGCTGGTAAGACTTGACAAGATAAGACGAACTAGCAGCAGATCAACAGAAAACGCAGATATAGTAAGTACACAGGGGAAAATGGGGGGAAATGGGAGACACCTGGTGGGGAGTGGAGAAAGCCTTATGTTTTTCAATTGCTTATAAAAGGTTTATTTAGTTTTGCTGTCTTTACAGATATAGTAATGACTCATCCTCATGGGTCAAGTTACAAAATAGTTCTGAATATCTGCATCTATGCTGCTGCCACATATCATACTTTGTTCCATGACCATGGTTTATAAGTTCCGACAGTGTGACTTAAAGTTATACAACAACCTGACTGTYCCACGTCAGTGGGTCACTGTGTTTATCATTGCTTAAAGAGCCTCGAATACAAAGTTGTTTCCGCTGTCACTGTCAAAAATACGTACAGGACTGCCATACAATTTCCTCCCACATYAGCTGACCCAATTGTCAAACAGTAACTCAGCTCAGTTAATGTCATACTTTAGGTCATTTGTTTCTGGAAGACCAACAGGACATGGAGGATATTGRCACCATGTTGCAATGATGTAACTTGTAATAATGCTGTTCACACAATAATGATTAAATACATTCWATTACCTTTTGTTGAAACACTGCTGGAAATTTAACATGGACTTTGACATTGAGAATATGCAGCTATTTCAGTAATACGGTTCAGTTGTAGCACCATTAGGGATGGGAGTGTTAGCAGGGCACAAGTTGGCACCTTGTTGGGGTTTATTTTCAGTGTGTATAATTTACACAATGTCCTAAATTAGGCATCAAGCTGGTCAGGGGCAATAAAGGGCATCAAGCTGATCAGGGGCAATAAAGGGCATCAAGCTGGTCAGGGGCAATAAAGGGCATCAAGCTGGTCAGGGGCAGTAAATGGCATCAAGCTGGTCAGGGGCAGTAAATGGCATCAAGCTGGTCAGGGGCAGTAAATGGCATCAAGCTGGTCAGGGGCAATAAAGGGCATCAAGCTGGTCAGGGGCAATAAAGGGCCAAGGACTTGGAAACTCTTTGAAGCCTTTGAGGCCTCTCCTCATGTCAACCCTGGCTTTAATGTCTGGCTTTAATGAAGGTTGCAGAGTTCCCTGGGGCGTCAGGTAGCCTAGTGGTTAGAGCGTTAGACTTGTAACCGAAAGGTTGCAAAATCGAATCCCCGAGCTGACAAGGTAAAAATCTGTCGTTCTGCCCCTGAACAAGGCAGTTAACCCACTGTTCCTAGGCCYTCATTGAAAATAAGAATTTGTTCTTAACTGACTTGCCAAGTTAAATAAAGGTAAAATTTTAATAAAAAAAAAACATGGATCTTCAGCTATTACATTACCAGGTGTTGGTTCCTGGGAGACAAGACAGGTTGTGAGTGGAATACATAAGTGGCAGTACTTGCAGTCGTTATCTTGTCAAGTATGACTCATTCCTTTTAGAACAATGTCCAATTTTAGCACTGAGCGTCAAAAAAAAATCTGAGATTTTTCACACAGTGGAGATTGGATCCCTCAAACCCACTTGTTCACCGACTTCAACCATCAAGCATCCTCACATAACTTTCCTATTTTTTCTCTGATGATTGTGATGGGTATTGACACATGGAGTCTGGGGTGCAGAGATCATCTAAAAATGTAGGTGAATAGCAGGAATGGAATTAGTCTGGCTTTAATGAAGGTTGCAGAGCTCCCTCCCTCCCACCCTCCCCCTTTCTCTCTCCTTCCCTCTATATTTCTCTCTTCCCGTGGCCTCAGGCTGCAGCTAAAAGCCCCAGTGGACAGGAAGGTTCCAGACTGGCTCAATCAGGCCCTACTAATGGAGGTAATGGTTGTTGTGTCATCCCCCTGTGCTCCCTGGGCTGCTTCATGGTCAGGTCCACTGCAGAGAGGCAGGCAGCGAGGAACGAATGTCAGAGAGCTATCTCCCTGCACAAGAGAGAGAGAGAGAGACATCTCCCTGCACGAGAGAGAGAGAGAGAGAGAGAGAGAGAGAGAGAGAGAGAGAGAGAGAGAGAGAGAGAGKSAMCRKRCTSCKRGKYWYAGAYAGAGAGAGAGAAATCTCCCTGCACGAGAGAGAGCGAGAGAGACGAGGAAAAGAAAGGATCTGCTTACAAGGGTGATCGCTTTCTCCTCTTCCAGTCATGGAACATGCTCGTGAGTGCCCTTTACGCTGTCTCTGTGTGTGTGTCTATGTTATTGTGTCTATTTGAGTGTGTCTGTGGGTGTGAGAGAGTTTCTTGTCTTTGTGTTTGTTGTCAAAGTTACTGTGTGTGTGTACTGTACAGTAGTTGATAGTAGGAGCTCTCTAATGTTCTCTGTTGGCAAAATTGCCCCTGGACTGTGCATGTAGAGAGTCACCTAGAGCCAGCTGTGATTGCTAAGTACCCTACTGTGCAAGCCTATTGAAAAGGACCTTTATTATGAGTTTCCCTCTGTGTATTCAGATCAGCTGTTCAGGGAACACAGCCAGGCAAATAGACCCTTGCCTGTAATGTGATGGTTGTTGGTTGTTGGTTTACAGTTGTTTAAATTACTTCGTTTTTGCCTAAATTGTTTCAAAACCTGGTTTGTGTTGTAGTTATTTGATTAAATAACGACAAAACAGACAGCCTTATCACTTTGAGAGATTACATTTAATAATATTACATGCATCATCATCACATAACTTATCATATAGTCATATCTAGTGACAGGGTATGATGACTTAGTCTTTAGTAGTGCATTACGGTCAGTRTATATTTAGTTGATGTCATTTTATATGTTTAATTACGTTTGCCACACTGTGAATGTCATAACATTTAGCCGAGTCTATTAACTCATGCCATAACTCCTGTTCAAATACAACTTGTATTGGAGAAAGTGGACTGACAAGGAGGACTAAGTACATAGATTGCCCACACAGAAATATATCAACTGCCACTATGATAATACTACAGTAGTAACAAACAATGATGTAATGTATACAAAGATGCGATACAAAGCCATTCTGCATGACTTTGTGTGTGTCTGTTATAGCTTTGTATATTTCTTTACCCATGATTTCATATGGTCCAGGTGGATTCTTAACAGTAGATTGTGCTCTTCAATATTTGTTTTACAATGCAAAACATAATTTGRATTCTGTATCATACGAGGCAGGTTGTCCACATTTGCATCGCCTCAGACCACAGTGAATCAGCAGTGTCATATTAATGTAGAAAACCCCAATGCTTGACAAGGCTAAAGTCATTTAAAGTGATTGATAGGATCTGCTTACTCCTTTGTTTATTTCACAAAACTCAACAAAGAGTGAAAACTGATTTCTCAACTTCCCTGTGCCATTACTAATGCTGAAAGTTTGTGACAGAATAAACTATCAACCATACCCCAAAATAGATGTACTCCATGGTGGGAAATGTTGTACTATTTCCATTGGTTAATGATTGAATGCATTCTGACAAATGTTTGACTATTMTGTCTAGTTTCATGTTGTACTTTCAATTGAACTTTTAATTGAAAGAACTTTAGTACAGTGTGACAGCGTACGCCCTTGAAGCAACAGACCAGTCTTGGTCCAAACAACAGGACTCATTGTGGCAGTGTAACGGTTCAATCTTGGAAAGGGACCAAAGTAACTGTAATAATGGTAAAAATCAATGACACTAAGCATCAATAACCTTAGCAGCATGAAACGTCTGAACAAAGACAATTGGATTCTAATTGAGGAAGATCAGATTTTTCATTTAACAAACAGTCCTACATTGTTTATTTTTTTTGTGAATGAGCAATGGGTGTGTAGACCTCTCTCTCTGGCTGAGACTGTTGTTGCTCTCCTCTCTCTCATAGTGAACCTGTACGTGATCATTAAGCCCCAATTTCTCTGCACTGTGAAATATAATGCTCTCAATTCTCTCTGCAATGAGCTATTATTAAGCAGCCTAGATTTCAAAATAAGAGCCATCCAGACCAGGGGAAATAATCTACTTACTGACAGGATGCCATGTATTGATTTGTATATCTACAACATTTAGGTGTAGGAAGTGAAGTGGTCCCGTAATGATAGATTCATGCCATCCAAACAAAGTAACAAAGTAACTGGTATCAGTTTCAATAATAGTTTGCTTGTAGAGAAGATCAAATCTAATCATGCTGTGTATAAAGTAGATCATTCTGATATGTCAATGTTAGTTTTTTTCTCAATATACCATACAGGTATATACAGTATTTGTATGTAATCACTTTTGATTTGTGTATGTGCTGAAAGGTTGAGGTTGCAGCATACTTTGAATCAAACTATGGTGCAAATTCACATACAAAACATAGTTACCATCCCGTCTCTACCATTTGAAGTATGAGTACGTGCTTGCCATTTTCATTTTTGTCTTTTAACTGTTGCTAGCTATGGAATGGAATGCCGAAATGGTATAACTTAATTCCTTTCTTAAAACATCTATAACAGCCAATATTAGCTGGGTCCATCACATAAATTCACTTCAATGTGTACTGTACTGCCGCCGGTAATCTGAATGCACTCACTGACACTTAGCTCTGTGTGATTAGACTATAAGCAATTTGACAAACTCAACGACCATCCAATTATTTCCCAGTGCTTGATAGCGAAACTAGGCCTCTGCTTTTTGGATCTAATAGCAATTACCTGTATGGGCAAACGGTCCTGTCTGCTCCACTCAATCCTTCATGCAGAACAGGTCATATAGTATGGGACCTAACTCGATTCAGAGCACTGAATGTATCAAATTTGTTATGACATAGTTAGAAATGTTCACCATGGTTTTGCTGTCATTTTAGACAGATAGAGCCTAGGTTATATAAAAGATAGTTTACCAACACTTTGGAACACATTCCCTTTGGTACCACCTTTGAGGTTAATAAATAAATAATCTAAAGGAGGAAGAACTAAAAAGCACCACTTAAACAATAATTACCTTGTATTTTTTCTGAGATTGCTGCTTAATAATGTATGACTCTTTCTCTTTTTCCTCCACATGTCGATGAGCTGTGGGCCCATTGAGCTATTTTCTCAGACATCCTGTTACAGTGCAGTTCCTTTTTTATCCTTGAGTGAGTGAGGTAGACTGTAACAATACAAAGACATACAGTCAGTATCCATTATGCTATTTCACTTCCTACTACTGGGRCTTCTTCATAATGAATAATTATGATAATGCTGAGCAGAAATTGGTACTAGAATAGCAAAGTAATTAGGCCATACATAATTACTTGTCAAGTATTGAAACAATATAAATGTTGTACTATTTTTAACTTAGTATTTACCCAGTGATTTGTAAAAGTAGGCTGTCCCAACATACCTATCAATACATTCAGGAACTGAATAAGTAGTGGGGCTGGCTGGGGAATAAGTGTATTAGCACTGATAGATTCATGGGGCTGTATTTGGGTTCTTGTGGAGAGGTTGATAAGTAAAGAATATACTCTTGGCCAATCAAAAATCAATTCCCTTTCATATGCACTTAGACTGCACATTGGTTATAGTCCTCAGGGATTTCCTTCCTATGCCACTGCAGGCTTTCATCTCTAGAGCAATGTTTGGTAACACTTTACTTAAAGCTGACTAGTAATGCTTTAGTACAAATGTTGGATCTTTATTTGACCAGTAGTGTCGCAGCAAAATAATTCTGCAGCAACAGGATTTGAACGTTTAGTCCATAATGTTACTTGATCGGTGGTTTGGCTATTAGCTGGCCAAAATGACGCTACATGAAAATTGCAATACTGTTAATATAACTGTGTGTTAGTATCAGTGCGAGTTTTCAGAGAATATATGTAAATCACAAAGCTCATCTGAATTTCCTGCTGTGTAGAAAAATTCTCAGCAACAAGAGTGATCAAATGAAGATCCTACACCTGTAATTATTATAAGCATATATATATTMATTTGATTTGATTTATTTAACCTTTATTTAACGAGGCAAGCCAGTTAAGAACAAATTCTTATTTTACAATGACTGRATACCCCGGCCAAACCCTCCCCTAACCCAGACGACGCTGGGCCAATTGAGCGCCCCCTATGGGTTCGTAACAGTAAATTGTGTTCTTCAATCTGTGTTTTACAATGCAAAACGTATGCTGTATCATACGAGGTAGGTTGTCCATATTTGCATAGCGTCAGACCACAATGAATCAGCAGTGTTATAGTGATGTAGAAATATATGAGCCGTGATTGTGTTCAATATTATAAGGCTAATGTTATTTTTCTCCATGTACTGTGGAACATTTTGGTAACACTTTTCTTAGGTCTGATTTTGATTTATGGTATAGTTTCAATAAATCCTTGTATACAGAKCATTGTTTATTAAACAGTAGATGGCAGGCTTGCACCTAAACCAAACAGTCTCTGCAAAGGCCAATTAATTTTTACAGCCTCTTTTCAGTAGGCTACTCTGTATATCAACTCACCATAGACCCTATTGTGTACATACATTCTGGCCATTAATCATGATTCAAATTTTCCTACATGTCAACACTACCTGGTCCTTTAATTGAGCTTCTATATATAGTAGTTTGCACATTTCACTTTATCTACACTCACAGTTTCCCTATTTGTACAATGCCAATGCTCTTACTTAAGGTATAAGTTGTAGTCAGTGTGTGTGTCAGTGCTGGACTGTTTAGTATATCCATGTTTTGGTATGTGAAGGTATTTTATCTCCRGCTAACACACGTCATGCAGCCAAGGTGTCAGCTGAGCCCCTGCAGAGCACTCTATGACATAAGAATCGCATTGCCCACGGGCTGTCGAAAGCTGGAGTTCACTCCAACACAKGGGTTGAGCCTCTTGCCTCGAAAGGAAATAGAGTCAGCCATCTTGGTGTATTTTTAAATGGTGTGAGTGCGATCAGGGCTGGTGATCTCATAGCATTTAGGGCCAAAGTAACAGCATATGCTTATTGTACAGCGCTGGCTTTGCCAATTCCAGATGATCGTGCTGTAACATTAGGAGATACARTATGGACTAGGAGGGAGGTGGGAGAACGAGGAGATAGATTATGATAAGTTCACCATGTAGCTGCCTATGAGACAATGCTCAGAGAGGGTCTGGAGGCAGGAGAGGGCTGGTTTCCGTCAGCTCTTGGCAGGAATTGGAGAGCCTTCCTGAGTGGTCCCCACCCACTGGCAATACAGCTCACTCAGGGCTTTTTTCTTCTTCTCAGGAAACCATAGCCTACAGCTAAAGAGGAACTGTTTGGATGGCTGTTACACTCTAAGAAAGTTGTGGGAAAAAGAAAAGAAAAATATATATAATAAAGTTGTGCAGGTAGTAGCCTAGGCAGCCGATAGTGGCCGCTAGATCTCTAAGATTGATGTTCATTCCCGGTAATACACTCCTGTCCCCTGTGAACCGGCTAGTACATAAAGCATCCTCCATTCYGGCTGAAAAGGCATAATTTTCCTGCTCAACTACCTTTAATGGCGGACCGTCTGAAAAAAAAAAACTGGGAAAATATGTGTACACCTCTTAATAAAACATAATTTTCCACCACAATTTTCWGATTTTCTGACAATTTAAGATGATTTATGTAGATCTAAGCTTTCCATTGGCCAAATACATTAATAAACAAACTTTCTATTCAGTTTTCAAAGACCTATTTTAAAATGTGTGCTGAGTTCATATTTATTTTAAACTAGCTAAGTAAAAAAAACAAAAAAAACACCATGATTATAGTGATTTTAAAGATAAAAAAAATAAAAGTTATATTGTCACATGCGACAAATACAACAGGTGTAGACTTTACTGAGGAATGCTTACTTACCTAAGAAAAGATTAGCAAAAAAAGGAAATCTTAACACAATAAAATAACAATAACGAGGCTACAGTATATACAAGGAGTAACGGTATCGAGTCAATGTGCAGGGGTACGAGGTAGTTGAGGTAATTGATGTAATGTGTACATGTAGGCAGGGGTAAAAGTCACTAGGCAATGAGGATAGATAATAAACAGAGTAGCAGCGTATGTGAAGAGTGTGAAAGTGTGTGAGTGGTGTCGATATGCATGTGTGTGTGTGTATTGTGTGTGTGAGTGTATGTAGTTTGTGAGTGTGTGTATGTGTGTGTGTGTTGAAGTGTCAGTGTAGTATATGTGAGTGTGTGGGTAGAGTCCAGTGAGTGTGCATAGAGCCAGTGCAAGAATATCAGTGCAAAACAAATCAAATATGAAAGGGGGTCAATGCAAATAGTCCGGGTAGCCATTTGATTAACTGTTCAGCAGTCCTATGGCTTGGTGGTAGAAGCTGTTCAGGAGCCTTTTGGTCCCAGATGTGGTGCTCCGTTACCACTTGCCGTCTGGTAGCAGAGAGAACAGTCTATGACGGGTGGCTGGAGTCATTGAAATTTTTTAGGGCATTCCTCTGACACCGCCTGGTATAGAGGTCCTGGATGGCATGGAGCTCAGCCCCAGTGATGTACTGGGCTGTACGCACTACCCTCTGTAGCGCCTTGCGGTCGGACGCCAAGCAGTTGCCATACCAAGCGATGATGTAGCCAGTCAAGATGCTCTCAATGGTGCAGCTGTATAACTTTTTGAGGAGCTGATGGCCCGTGCCAAACCTTTTCAGCCTCCTGAGAGGGAAGAGGCATTGTCGTCCTCTCTTCACGACTGTATTGGTGTGTTTGGAACATGATAAGTCTGTAGTAATGTGGACACTGAGGAACTTGACCCGCTCTCAACCCGCTCTACTACAGCGCTCCACTACAGCCCTGTCGATGTGAATGGGGGTGTGCTCGGCCCTCTGTTCCCTGTAGTCCACGATCAGCTCCTTTGTCTTGCTGGCGTTGAGGGAGAGGCTGTTGTCCTGGCACCAAACTGCCAGGTCTCTGACCTCCTCCCTGTAGACTGTCTCATCGTCGTCAGTATTTTTGGTTGAAGTTTAATTGAACAGTATAAAACAATCAGAATGGAGAAAGACCCATTGAAATCKCTTAGACACAACTACCCAAAGAAAATGTAGAACGTGTATTATTCAAAAACATCAAATAACATCAAATACCACCTTACCTTAAAAAAAAAAATCAATTATGTGATATTATATTTTGGCCATATCGCCAGTCTGTGCTAGCTAAACAGTCCTGTATCTTAGATCGTTTGCTTGTTATGCAATCCTCAAACTGCCATCAGTTTGAAGATCTGAACACTGGAATTGTATTATGGTGTCACTGTGTGGTTGAAAAAMATCTATACTGTGTTGATTAAATGACATCCAACTATTTACATCTGTTATAGGCACGGAGGTGGTTGTAGGCTATTGGAGCGGAATAGCAGAGATTGTGGCTATAATGACGAGATGCTCGTGTCTCCACCCTAACAACGGGAGTCGTTGTTCACAAAGGCGGAAGTAGGGCAGGAGGACGCCAGATCAGGTGGGAACATTATAGCCAATGAGAGGGCAGAGTCGCGTGTTAACAATGGACACAACTCTGATATCAAATATGTGTTCAAAGTTGCTGGAATGCCACGTGCGTCCACTTATATGAGTACACTTGTAACAACCTAAGCATTACGAAAGTTATATTCGATCAAATAAATCTCACGTAGCAAATTTGCAATATATATATTTTTTAACCAAATTCGACACTCTCATTGGCCTCCATACACAAAGTCCTCACTTCGTGGAATTATTTTCGTGGACAGATTTTGGGCGGAGTAAACCCTCTCGCTTCGCCTCTTCCTCTCTGGCAGTAGAGAATTCCTCCCCTCGACCTCTGACGGGTAGTATCCTAATCTGCATAAAGAAATGACAGGCATGCTTGAGCTGAATCGGAGGGAGGTTAAACAGTGGTTTTCAGACCCAGCGAAGTTTTTTTTCAAGAGTTTTAACCCAACAATTGCCTTGAAGTAGGTCAAATTAACTTTAGGATTTGGCGATGATTTTATTGTGAAAGTTCATCGGGGACCGCGTGATTGTTGGTTTGGCGGTCCATTGAAGACAGAATGGGCCAGACGTCTGTCTCCACCTTGTCTCAAAATGCGAGTGGTGAGTCTGCTTTCCTCATTCACGCGCATACAGATATATCTTATTGTTCAGGAAGTCYATAATGTCTGACAATTTTAACTCGTCTTACTTTTCTAACTTTACCCTTTTYAAATGCACCTATTCAACAAGTTTGAGTTGGTTTGCTTGAAAATATCGGTCTTATTTTCCTTTTACTCCAATTTGATCGTGCATATGCATCTACATCATTGCAACTGATTTTGAATGCATAAAGAAAGTCGTAGAATAATTTACTTGCATTAGGCGATAGTAACATTTACTTTGACAAGAATCYGATACATTGTACCACTAACGGTTACGTTATGCTCATCAGTCATGGAACTAATGAGTCAACAACGACTCATCTTCGAAACCAGTTTTCAATACCCAAACTACATCACAATGCAAACTGGAAGACACGCAAAACAGATAATTTGTGCAATAGTGAACGGTTATTGCATAATAAAGAATCCAGGACCAAACTGCTCTGGCTCTCCTTTTGACCMGTTTAAGTACTATAAACTACATATTCAATGGGAGAGATACTGATCAGCACATCTGTTGTCTTTTCAAAAGAGAGCAGGGGAATGTAGGTTTGGTGAATTATCATACACACAATYAGTAACGAAACCTCGACTAAAACCAGTGGTGTAAAATACTTAAGTAAAAATACTTTAAAGTAAGTTGTTTTTTGTACTTTACTATTTCTTTGCCTACTTTTACTTCACTACATTCCTAAGGAAAATAATGTACTTTTTACTCCATACATTTTCCCTGACACCCTAAAGTACTTGTTACATTTTGACAGAAAAATTGTCAAATTCACACACTTATCAAAAGGTCATCCCTACTGCCTCTGATCTGGCGGACTCACTAAACACAAATGCTTCGTTTGTAAATTATGTCTGAGTGTTGTGCCCCTGGCTATCCGTCAATAAAAAAGTATAACAAATAGTGCCATCTGGTTTGCTTAATATAAGGAATTTGAAATGGTTTATACTTTTACTTTTGATATTTAAATTCATTTTAGCAATTCCATTTACTTTTGATACTTAAGTATATTTAAAACAAAATACTTTTAGGCTTTTACTCAAGTAGTATTTTACTAGGTGACTGTCACTTGTACTTGAGTCATTTTCTATTAAGGTATCTTTACTTTTACTCAAGAATGACATTTTAGTACTTTTTCCACAACTGAGTGAGACCAGTGGGATAACACAGTAAGTAGTCTTGCAGACGACATGGGTTCAATACCCGGTTGGTCACACATGCTCGAGCAAACTGACATTACTGTATTMATGTCAAAGTTACAGTAATATGAGGGTGGTTTAGAAAGTTGCGGTCCTCCTTTTATCCCTCAGTAGAATAGTAGCCTAGGCTATGCAGTGTCGCCCGACAATGCACTTTAATTAATGCCTATCCATGTGGCAGCCTCTGTTTATAAAACAGGCAGTTGTAATGGCTTTATAGTCCTGATACCTGACAAAGATTTAAGACATCATTTTGGTTATTCAAGCTCTAAATGTCAGCTACCATAGYCGGCGGTTCCTAAAGTAAATTGGAAAACATTTTCCAAATTTATATACAGTGGATTCGCAAAGTATTCAGACCCCTTTTCTTTTTCCTCATTTGTTTTACAGCCTTATTCTAAAATTGATTYAATCAAGATTTTTCCTCCTCAATCTACACACAATACCCCATAATGACAAAGCAAAAACAGGTTTTTAGATTTTTTTGTGCAAATTTATTAAACATAAACAGATACCTTATTTACACAAGTATTCAGACCCTTTGCTTTGAGACTTTCAAAATTGAGCTCAGGTACGTTCTGTTTCCATTGATCATCCTTGAGATGTTTTTTCAACTTGATTGGAGTCCACCTGTGGTAAATTCAATTGATTGGACATGATTTGGAAAGGCACACACCTGTCTATAAGGTCCCACAGTTGACAGTGCATGTCAGAGCAAAAACCAAGCCATGAGGTCAACGGAATTGTCCGTAGAGAAAGTATCGAGAAAGTATTGTGTCAAGGCACAGATCTGGGGAAGGGCACCAAAAAATGTCTGCAGCATTGAAGATCCCTAAGAACACAGTGGCCTCCATCCTTCTTAAATGAAAGAAGTTTGGAGTTGAGCAATCGGGGGAGAAGGGCCTTGGTCAGGGAGGTGACCAAGAACCCGATGGTCACTCTGAAGGAGCTCCAGAGTTCCTCTGTGGAGATGGGAGAATCTTCCAGAAGGACAACCATCTCTGCAGCACTCCACCAATCAGGCCTTTTTGGTAGAGTGGCCATACGGAAGCCACTCCTCAGTAAAAGGCACATGACTGCCTGCTTGGAGTTTGCCAAAAGGCACCTAAAGGACTCTCTGACCATGAGAAACAAGATTCTCTGGTCTGATGAAACCAAGATTGAACTCTTTGGCCTGAATGCCAAGTTTCACGTCTGGAGGAAACCTGGCACCATCCCTATGGTGAAGCGTGGTGGCAGCATAATGCTGTGGGGATGTTTTTCAGCGGCAGGGACTGGGAGACTAGTCAGAATCGAGGGAAAGATGAACGGAGCAAAGTACAGAGAGCTCCTTGATGAAAACCTGCTCCAGAGCGCTCAAGACCTCAGACCTGGGCCAAGGTTCACCTTCCAACAGGACAACGCAGGAGTGGCTTCGGGACAAGTCTCTGAATGTCCTTGGGTGGCCCAGCCAGAGCCTGGAACTGAACCCAATAGAACATCTCTGGAGAGACCTGAAAATAGCTGTGCAGCAACGCTCCCCATCCAACCTGGCGGAGCTTGAGAGGATGTGCAGAGAAGAATAGGTGAAGCTCCCCAAATACAGGTGTGCCAAGCTCGTAGCATCATATCCAGGAGGACTTGCGGCTGTAATCACTGCCAATGGTGCTTCAACAAAGTACTGAGTAAAGGGTCTGAATGCTTATGTAAATGTGATATTTTTATTTTTAATACATTTTCAAAGATTATTAAAAAACTGTTTTTGTTTTGTCATTATGGGGTATTATGTGTAGATTGAGGAACACAAATTAATGTAATCCTTTTTAAGGCTGTAAAGTAACAAAATGTGGAAAAAGTGACGGGGTCTGAATACTTTCCAAATGCCTCAGAGGATCATTATCTTCTTAATTGTTTTGCTGTGGATTGTTTCAAATCACAGGCGAGTAGTCCTCAATTATGGCAGCACTCATGGCAATAGACTTAGCTGATTGTTGAGTTGTGCTTGTCAGTGAAAAGCATCAAAAATATGTGTGAAGATGATGTGTCTTGAGTATAATTTGAAATGTTGAGACAAGAAAGGYAGGTTTTGGTGGCGAAGATATAGGCTCATCGCTCTCCAGAATGCACTCAGCTCTCCAGAATGTGCTCAGCTGTCTCCTGCCAATTCATGCACATTAATTGTTTCATTGTGTGAATTGTTTGCCCTTTGTTTATTTGTATCAAGTCCTCATTACATATATCACCAGTAGTAGGCTGTATCACATCTGGCCATGATTGGGAGTCCCATAGGGCGGCGCACAATTGTCCCAGCGTCGTCCGGGTTTGGCTGGGGTAGGCCATCATTGAATAAGAATTTGTTCGTAACTGACTTGCCTAGTTAAATAAAGGTAAAATAAAAAATATATATTTTTTTAAATATATATATATGTAATAAAAATAGTAAATTTACAGTTAGTCTCTGTCATTTGGTTACATTCATTTCTCTTAATGCATGGGTTAATTACAGTCATTCTCTGAATGGAAACATTGTTTGCAGAGTTCAAAAGTTTGGTTTATTTCATACCATGATTTATGAGGTTTGTCAATTTTTTTATTGTCTTGTTTGGAGCGCTCCATGTGAGCAATGAGCATGTGTCTGGTTGTTTCTCTATCCTGTTAATGTTGATGTAGTGCGCGCGCCTGATCGCGCATAAAGTAGGCTACCTGGCCTGCAGCGCGCAAATGTAGGAAAGTACATTTGGGGATCTGATTTCTGACCACCACTAATAATACACTGAGCTTCTGTTCTTTTTGTAACCATGTGACTGATTTTGAGAAATTAAATGTGAATATGAAAATCATAACTGCCACGTAGAAATGGTAGGATACATTCTTAGCTTACCCAAAAGTTAAACTCACGTGCTGCCTGTCAGCTACCCAAGTTTATCATGCATTGCGTTATCTTGAAAAATGCTGTTTGTATTTTCTTCTTTGCCATGATCATATCAGAAATTGAAGAATAGGCCTACAAACTTGAAATCGCTAATTATCATGACAATTTAGTCCACTTTGTGAAACTCCCGGACAGCAGTAGTGAGTAGCCTAATTTCATTCCATAGGCTGTTGTCCATTTGACCTGTCCTGTTTTTAGAATATGGTGTGTTTGCTAACATGATAGTTCATATTCACATTTATTTGATAGGGCGCCATTTAGGCTATTTGATCGGAAACATACATGATGTAAAAAGTGTCTCTCTCATGACATTTTTATAAATGTGGTTGCCCTGTGGGCTACAGAAAAGGCCACAGAGGCTATATACTCTATCTACTGTATAGGCTACATGATTTGACAGAGTATTGGTGAAGCGCCACAGCATTGCGTCTCCAACAGCACCATGGAGAGGCGTGCTGTGCATGGACAAGATACATATTTTGCACCCCTGCCTTTGGCAAAGTGCACTGCTTATCATGGGGAGGCATCGGCGTTCAAATTAATAGCCCAAATGCCACTGGGTGAGAAGTTTTCATTGTTTTGAGGCAGAGTTATGTSAGGTGTTATGTGTTGGAGGTGCGTCTTGATCAGTTTAGCTCGGAAAATGCCGCCCTCGTCAATCTGCAGCTCTAGGCGTCTGCCTAATCTTGTCTGATGGGCGGGCCTGCCCTGCTGTCGGCACAGGGTGGAGCAGGGATGCATCTTCTGTAGCATACTAACCACAATGCTTACTTAACAATAACATTACTCACAAGTAAATGCATGCCTGACATTTCAAGGGCTAAAGAACCTTATAGTGCAGCCACATAACCCAAGGTGTTATGGTTGAGTTTACTTTGCAAGGTATGTATTCTCTTTAACKACATTGTTCTCTCCATGTTCTTTTTCCTCCTATAAGCAATCATAGCCCATWATTTTCACTGTTCATAATAAAACATTTCTGCTTTTTGCATGTTTGGTCGGTTACACTAAATTTGAAAAAAATCMTGAATGTCAAATAGCTTGAGATCTTAAAATACCTTGATGTTTAAGTGCATAAGCCCTCCCCAGTGACTGTATAAACCCTCCCCGGTGGCTTCAGCTGAGGAAACCTCTCCCTATTTCSCCTTGACCAAATATTTRTCTGGTTGCCGGTGGCACATAAAGCAAGACAATGGGAAAAACATCTGGTGAGCAAACAGCATGTCTGATTGAATTTAAAGCACACAGATGGATGTGAAGCATTTTAATGCTTTTTGATTTGGTGTGTAGTTCCATCGTATGTCATTTGGCTACTCAAAGTTCTATTTTAGGCACAAACGGTATTGATGTTTTTGGTTATGACATGTCTTTCCAATGATGTCATCATCCGTTCAGTACGAGTCACAGCTTCAAATAAAGCTCCATGGCAGCCTGGAGTTTGCAAAAAGTGTTTACCAAACAATATGTAAGTCCCTCAATAATCACATAGGAGCAGACATGCAATGTGCTTTGGCCCTCCTACGCAGCATTGTGGAAGACCAGGTTGAGACTGAGCACTTTGAACCATTTTGCTGCTGTGTTGATAATGTCCTTTCATTACTTCAGGGGGAAAAAATCATTTTTTTTGCAAGGAGCTTCATTTGTTTCAGAGTAAATGTTTCTCTTGGATAGTGACGACTAGATGTCTGTATTCTTCCCTTTGTGTTCTCCATTTGTGATGTTTCTTTTGTCTGATTCAGTTCTACTTCCTGTCTCACTAGACACCTCGCAAACAATAATTATCAACCTGACTGAGACATGCTAGACCTTTTATAGGTCTTATAGGCCTTTTCTTTCCTCTGAAATGGCTTGAATGTTATGTCATTACAGCCGAAGCTGATATAAACCTACTGATTACATTTAAGTAATCTTAGATGGATTCTGTATAGTCCCAGTCATACATTTGTCTATGGCTGCGTTTAAWCAGGCAGMCCAATTCCAATATTTTTTTGTGTAAWTTCAGCGATAGCCCTATTTGGATGGGGTACGTTTTACTGGTCCTCTGACCAGTAAAACGTCCTCTGATAATACGTATCCCTTGCGAATCGTCATCCCTGTGTTGGGCTCCCGAGTGGCGCAGRGGTTTAAGGCACTGTATCTCAGTGCTAAAGGCGTCACTACAGACACCCTGGTTCAAATCCAGGCTGTATCACAACCGGCCGTGATTGGGAGTCCCATAGGTCCAGCGTTGGCCGGTGTAGGCCGTCATTCTAAATAAGAATTTGTTCTTAACTGACTTGCCTAGTTAAATAAAAAATGAAACTTTTTTTTTAAGGATATTAGAGTTTAATAGGTGCTTCAACCAGTTCGGGTAAGAACAAATMTATGCTTAAAACAAAGTGCTATGCACGTAGCCGACAGATTAATGATCTGTTTTGTCACATATCAATTTTCCTAGTGCCATACTTCTCTTGTAAAAGATGAAGTGGACGATATTGTGCCAATGAATTGATAAATTGCCAAATCCGTCAGGTAATTAAATGTCTGCATAGGTTACAGTTCATAGTTCTTATTGGTATGCATTATTATTTAGACTTCCTCCGAACTGAAGACCATCAGGCCAATATTAGGCTGTCCCTAGACATTTGAAATATTCACGTCTAGAAGAGCCTCCGGGTTTCCGTCATAGCGGAAAAAATATAATTACAGGGGCAGTTTGGTGAAACTAATCCCGTCCGGACATGACGTTCTATAGTAATACTAGTCCTGTGTGAATATGGCTTATATACCAATTTATGACTGGGACTGTACAGAAGTGGCATTTTCTGTGTCCTTCATTTTATGGCTCCAAGTCATTCTCCTTGACTCTGAAGGGAGGCATTGTTGGAGCTGAGGACTAACTTTGTTTGTGTCCCTAAACCATTTTCTCCCTTGTCAAGCAGCTGTTTGAATTATTATTGTCATGCAGTACTTTGTTTGATACTGTCTGTGAGTTATACCTCCACCCAAACATGAAAGCTGCTGCCTGGACTATACCAGAGATCAACACTAATTTAATTTTAGGCTTTGTATACTGTATGTGTTAGGAGATCCACATTGACAACAAATCCTGAATGTTTTTTRCCCCTAGCAGATTGGCATTCTGCTGTATGTGGCCTAGATTTTTCTGCTGTCAGTACAATCTCAATCATTGTCTGTTTTGTTTGACACAGTCAATTAATTCACAAGATAATCAAATACATTTGAGAAGGACTACTGTTCCCTCTGTCAATGAAATTTGCTTGTCTAAGAACAGAAAAAAGTTGTCAGTAGCCCCATTTTAAAAGTTGGTACTGTAAATTTCAATGTCTCTCAATTGATTTGAAATATAGAGCTATGTCCCAAATTAGTTCTCCAAAATAGTAAACCTCTCTAACTCTCTCCACTGAGCAGCAACAAGTGAAGCCATTGTCCATTCGCTCCCAGGCAGTTCTAGTCTTTTTATTGAAGTCTAATGGTGATAATTGTGAGCTTTACAGATTTCTGTCATTAACCACACAAAGGACCTACTGTAACAGTCCCATTGTTCTTATTTGATATCAATCTGGGAATGAAACCATGGGATCGGAYGTTTGGAGTGCAGCTGGCCCCACCTCTTTCATATTTGTTTGTAATCTTAGCTTGATTAATTGAGACTAAATGTGATTATTGTAGAAAATAAATATGTGTTCTTCAATAGGCTTACCCCAAAAAGTTTGGTTGTTTGTTTCAAACTTTCAGTTTTTCTTTGGTAGCTGTTTGGGATATAGATAACTATCTATCAATCACCCTACTAGGGAGCCAGGCCCAGCCAATCAGAATGAGCTTTTCCCCACAAAAGAGCTTTATTACAGACAGAAATACACTTCTGGTGTGGTTACACGTGGTCTGTGGTTGTGAGGCCAGTTGAACGTACTGCCAAATTCTCAAACGATGTTGGAAGCAGCTTATGGTAGAGAAATTAACATTCAATTATCTGGCAACAACTCTGGTGGAAATTCCTGCAGTCCACATGCCAATTGCACATTCCCTCAACTTGAGACATCTGTGGCATTGTGTTGTGTGACAAAACTGCACATTTTAAAGTGGCTTTTTATTGTCCCCAGCATAAGGTATCTTGATATTCCACACCTGTCAGGTGGATGGATTATCTTGGCAAATGAGAAATGCTCACTAAAAGGGATATAAACAKATTTGTGCACAACATTTGAGAGAAATAAGCTTTTTGTGCATAAGAAACATTTCTGTGAATGACATTCACTGTAAATTCCTTGTCAGAATTGAAGAGCAAAGTCTGAAGGGAAGGTATTTACTGATCTGRTGTAGTTGTGTATGACATGTTCTAGCAGTATTCAATGCTCATCACCTCAGGCCTTTTCAAAATTCAATGTCAGGCAAGACATTATCCCTGCCGGTCTGGTCATTCATGTTAATAARCACGAGTCATCATGGTTGTAAACAAAATATATTATAATAATTGCGCCAATGTTTGGTAACTGCCATTTGCAATGAGAGAGTTATCAGTTTTATATGGGTAGAATGTTTGAACTTGGAACTGGCGCTCTGCTGAAAGGATGAATGGTAGTGCATATTGGAAATGATATGTCGACCGTGTAAACACAATTCAGGCTATAAACCTGCRTGATGGCTTGAAAAAGTACTTTTCATTGTAATTGCATAAGATATGATTCGCCTTAGAATGATMGACAATTGTCATTCTCTAATCAAAACCCAACCCTCGAACAGTGTCACAAGCTAGCTAGACAAAAACAAGATTAGCTGAAATGGAGGTGTTAGCTCAAGCTGCTGGAAATCACACTTGCCTCATACTGTGCTTCTCGTCACACTGAAGCACTTGCAATGTACACTGAATGTACAAAACATTAGGAACAGCCTCAATTCATCAGGGCATGGACTCTACAAGGTGTCAAGCATTCCACAGGGATGCTGGCCCATGTGTACTCCAATGCTTCCCACAGTTGTTTCAAGTTGGCTGGATGTGGTGGACCATTCTTGATACACACGGGAAAGTTGAACGTGAGAAACCCAGCCGCGTTGCAGTTCTTGACACACTCGAACCGGTACGCCTGGCACCTAATACCATACCCCGTTCAAAGGCACTTAAATCTTTTGTCTTGCCCATTCACCCTCTGAGTGACAAATACACAATCAATGTCTAAAGGCTTAAAATCCTTCTTWAACCMGTCTCCTCCCCTTAATTTACACTGAAGTGGATTTAACAGGTGACATCAATAAGGGATCATGGCTTTGACCTCTTCACCTGATCAGTCTCATGGAAAGAGCAGGTGTTCCTAATGTTTTCTACACTCTGTGTATAAACACTGGCTGTGACACATTTGATTATTCTCTAGGACCGGTGCCTGGGGTAAAACTCTCAGTTAAAGCGGCGCATTAGCTTATTACCTGTTATTTGTTTACTCAATGTCGTGCAGACATGATACAATTCAGACCAATCAAAAATATCTGTCTTTGATTCTACTGGGTTCTACTCTATAGACGTGTGTGAATATAGGTTGTGTGTGACAGTGAATAGTGATTTGACGTAGGCTAGGTAACTTTCTTTTGAATCAGAATGCAGTTGAGTGACGGAGAGAACAAGGATGGTCTGATTAATTCAAATGCCATTATCATTTTGCGTTTCTTTTCCTCGTGACAGTTCCTTACTAAAGTCATAAAGAAAGACACACGGTCACATTTTACAGCCTAGGAATCCAAAAACAACCAAGGACTCAAGATCACTGGATCTTGGGGGAGTGTCCTTGGCAGGGAATGTGGGTGTGCTCCTTTGACTGGTGTGGAGGAGTGCATACTGCGTAGTCTCCATGTCTGACTCCTCATATAACATAGAATTGCTAATGAAATCCATCATAAGGTGTATGACACACGGTTCCTGGTTGTTAGTGATACGATACCCCTTGTCTGTCGTAATCTTATGGTATTTGGAGAGCCACACCTCCTAAGGTATTGAGGTAGGTAATGTTAACCTATATGGCCTTTTTGACACCTCCAGCAATTGACCTTTGAACTACCTTCTGGCTTCCGCTTTTGAATCCTTGAGAAAAATATACATATAGGCTCATCCTTGTGCCCTGCAGTGAACAGCAAATCTAAAAAGGAAGTGTTGAGTATACTGGAGATGTTGGTGTGCTTTTGTACTACAGTGCTATTACTCAAAGGGAAAATCTGTAGTTGCTACATATACTACTGTTCAAATGTTTGGGGTCACTTAGAAATGTCCTTGTTTTCCATGAAAACATACATGAAATGAGTTGCAAAATGAATAGGAAATATAGTCAAGATGTTGACAAGGTTATAAATAATGATTTTTTTTATTGAAATAATAGTGTTCTTCAAACTTTGCTTTCGTCAAAGAATCCTCAATTTGCAGCAATTACAGCCTTGCAGACCTTTGGCATTCTAGTTGTCAATTTGTTGAGGTAATCTGAAGAGATTTCACCCCATGCTTTCTGAAGCCCCTCCCACAAGTTGGATTGGCTTGATGGGCACTTCTTACGTACCATATGGCCAAGCTGCTCCCATAACAGCTCAATAGGGTTGAGATCTGGTGACTGAGCTGGCCACTCCATTATAGACAGGATACCAGCTGACTGCTTCTTCCCTAAATAGTTATTGCATAGTTTGGAGCTGTGCTTTGGGTCATTGTCCTGTTGTAGGAGGAAATTGGCTCCAATTAAGCGCCGTCCACAGGGTATGGCGTTGCAAAATGGAGTGATAGCCTTCCTTCTTCAAGATCCCTTTTACCCTGTACAAATCTCCCACTTTTTACCACCACAGCACTCCCAGACCATCACATTTCCTCCACCATGCTTGACAGATGTTATCAAGCACTCCTCCAGCATCTTTACATTTTTCTGCGTRTCACGAATGTTCTTCTTTGTGATCCGAACACCTCAAACTTAGATTTGTCTGTCCATAACACTTTTTTCCTCTGTCCAGTGTCTGTGTTCTTTTGCCCATCTTAATCTTTTCTTCTTATTGGCCAGTCTGAGATATGTCTTTTTCTTTGCAACTCTGTCTAGAAGGCCAGCATCCCGGAGTTGCCTCTTCACTGTTGACGTTGAGACTGGTGTTTTGCAGGTACTATTTAATGAAGCTGCCAGTTGAGGACTTGTGCGGCGTCTGTTTCTCAAACTAGACACTCTAATGTACTTGTGCACAACTGAGCAAGTGGACCGGGGCCTCCCGGTGCTTTTATTTTAAAAAACAAGGACATTTCTAAGTGACCCCAAAGTTTTGAATGATAATGTACATTTTTGGAGTTATAAGTTAATGATATGTACCCATATGATTCTAGAAGAATATAACTTATAAATGTCTCATGAGCTTAGTTCAACTGTCATACCCCATCAGAACTCAACATATAACCTTGTTTTAATCCAATGTTTGGAAGCAAAGTACACTGAACAAAAATATAAACTCAACATGTCAAGTATCATGAGTTGAAATTTTAAAAATCRCAGAAATGTTCCATATGCACAAAAAGCTTATTTAGATATGCCAACCCTGTCAGGTGGATGGATTATTAAGAATCCGATTAAACAACATTACCAGTGGTGTAAAGTACTTAAGTAAAAATACATTTTCCCTGACACAAAGTACTCATAACATTTTGAATGCAATTCACGCACCTATCAAGAGAACATCCCTGGTCATCTCTACTGCTTCTGATCTGACGGACTCACTAAACACACATGCTTCGTATGTAAATTATAACTGAGTGTTGGAGTGTGCCCTAGCTATCAGTAAATGAAAAATAAATTGTGCTGTCTGGTTTGCTTAATGTGAAGATTTTTATACTTAAGTATATTTAAAATCAAATACTTTTAGACTTTTACTCAAGTAGTATTTTACTGGATGACTTCCACTTTTACTTAATTCCGTTTCTATTATTTTACTCGGGTATGACAATTGGGTACTTTTCCCACTACTGATCATTACACAGGTGCACCTTGTGCTGGGGACAATAAAAAGCTACTTTAAAATATGCCGTTTTGTCACACAACACAATGCCACAGATGTCCCAAGTTTTGAGGGAGSGTGCAATTGGCATGCTGACTGCAGGAATGTCCACCAGAGCTCTTGCTAGAAAATTGAATGTTAATTTCTCTACCATATGGATAAATATGGTAGAGGATACATAAGAGGATAAATAAGGCATCTTTGTGAATGACAGAGGCCATTATATGTCTCACTCCATGCCCTTTCAAATGAATAAAGCAGTCTCTCAATATCAGTCAGAATTACTAGTGGAACACAAAAAAAATTAAGTCAAACAAAAAGTAAAAAAGTCTTGAAAGAAACAGCCTCCAACATCGTTTTAGAGAATTTGGCAGTTTGTCCAACCGGGCTCACAACTGCAGACCATGTGTAACCATGCCAGCCCAGGACCTCCATATCAGGCTTCTTCACCTGTGGAATCACGTGAGGTGGGGTGCTGAGGAGTATTTCTGTCTGTAATGAAGCCCTTTTGTGGAAATACACATTCTGATTGGTTGGGCCTGGCTCCTCAGTCGGTGGGCTTGGCTGCCAATGCCAATGCCCTCCCATGGCTGCACCACAGCCCAGTCTTGTGAAGTCCATAGATTAGGGCCCAATAATTTATTTCAATTGACTGATTTCCTCTTATGAACTGTAACTCAGTAATATCTTTGAAATTGTTGCATTTATATTTTTGTACAGTAGGAATGTAAACAAACACTATATAGCCTCAAAACATGGATAAAACTATGGTTTTGATATAATGGATGGTCAGTCCTTGCATCCATAGCTGTATGAATTTGAGTGGTTACATTTCTCCAGCCCCATCTTTTTGCCTTTTACTGAAACGGGCGGGGAGTTGTTGTGTTTTCAACTAAGGATTGCTGCTTTTAAGAGGGTCTTCACATTTACTAGACTTTTTGCAAAAATACCGTCGGCTACACATATCGGTCCAGTCAAAAGTTTGGACACCCTACTCATTCCAGGGTTTTTCTTTATTTTTACTATTTTCTACATTGTAGAATATAGTGAAGACATCAAAACTATGAAATAACACATATGGAATCATGTAGTAACCAAAAAAGTGTTAAACAAATCAAAATATAGGGCCTCCCGAGTGGCGCAGTGGTCTAAGGCCGGGCGCTGTGCCACTAGAGATTCTTGGTTCGAGTCCAGGCTCGCGACGGAGAACCCATGGGGCGGCGCACAATTTGCCCAGCATCGTCCGGGTTAGGGGGGGTTTTGCCCGGCATGGATGTCCTTGCCCCATCGCGCACTAGCATCTCCGTGTCGGGCCGGGCGTAGTGCACGCTGACACAGTCGCCAGGTGTACGGTATTTCCTCCGTCACATTGGTGTGGCTGGCTTCCGGGTTAAGTGGGCATTGTGTCAAGAAGCAGTGCGGCTTGGTTGTGTTGTGTTTCGGAGGACACACGGCACTCGACCTTCGCCTCTCCCAAGTCCGTACGGGAGTTGCAGCGATGAGACTAAAGTGCAACTACCAATTGGATACCACACAAAAAGAAAAAAATACAAATGTAAATATTATATTTCAGATTCTTCAAAGTAGCCACCCTTTGCCTTGACAGCTTTGTACACTCTTGCACTCTTCATTCACTCAACCAGCTTCATGAGGTAGTCCATCGTTACTTTAAGAAATAAAGGTCAGTCAATCTTGAAAATGTCAACAACTTTTAGTTTTCTTCAAGTGCAGTCACAAAAACCATCAAGTTCTACTGGCTGTCATGAGGACCGCCACAGGAATAGATAGCCTTATTTGGTAAAAGAAGTCCATATTGTAGCAAGAACAGCCTTGCCAGCCCAATTTTGAATATAAACCAAATTGATTATATTCACATTTCTCCTGACACACAAATGGACTATAAATACATTACCAATTAGTTACCCTGACCAAGGACAGCGCACATAGGCTGTATGCAGCTGCTCTTATTAGCAGCCTAGAGTTGATCAGACAAAGATTTTCCCATTTTTATCCCATACAGCATGTCAGATCTCTAATGTTAAGGTGTAGCCTAGGCTCTGTAACATTTATGTAACATTTATGTAATGAGATTTTGCTTGTCTGTCCGGAGTAATTTGAATTCAATAATATCAAAAAAATGCTCACGTTTATGTGAGGATGCAGAAATTTTTTGTTTTTGTTAGCTAGCTAGCGTTACATAGCTGTGTTGCCTATATTATAATATGAATGACATTGTATGATAACGGTACGGTACTTTTTATATTAGTTTGGGAGGGGTATACATTCATTGTTATATGCTAACATTACTTGATTATGATGAATGTGTTAATGTTAGTTAGCTAGGAGAGCAGGAATTGTTTTTTTTTTGTCAGCTAATTTAAAGTTGCAATAACTTTTTGGGCGACCCAACCAAATTCACATTGAAATGTGAGTTATAGATCTGTCATTCTCATTAAAAACATTGTCAAGAAGCGGTTGATTTGTTTCTACAGTTGAAGTCGGAAGTTTACATACACTTAGGTTAGATCATTAAATCTTGTTTTTCAACCACTCCACACATTTCTTGTTAACAAACTATAGTTTTGGCAAGTCGGTTAGGACATCTATTTTGTGCATGACAAGTAATTTTTCCAAACAATTGTTTACAGACAGATTATTTCACTTTATAATTCACTGTATCACAATTCAGTGGGTCAGAAGTTTCATCCACTTAGTTGGACTGATGCCTTTAAACAGCTTGGAAAATTCCAGAAAATGGCTTTAGAAGCTTCTGATAGGCTAATTGACATTATTTGAGTCAATTGGAGGTGTTAACTGTGGATGTATTTCAAGGCCTCCCTTCAAACTCAGTGCCTCTTTGCTTGACATCATGGAAAAATCTAAAGAAATCAGCCAAGACCTCAGAAAAAAAATTGTAGACCTGGTTCATCCTTGGAGCAATTTCCAAACGCCTGAAGGTACCACGTTCATCTGTACAAAAAAATAGCACGCAAGTATAAACACATGGGACTACGCAGCTGTCATACCGCTCAGGAAGGAGACGCGTTCTGTCTCCTAGAGATGAACGTACTTTGGTGCGAAAAGTGCAAATCAATCCCAGAACAACAGCAAAGGACCTTGTGAAGAGCTGGAGGAAACGGGTACAAAAGTATCAATATCCACAGTGAAACGAGTCCTATATCGACATAACCTGAAAGGCCGCTCCGCATGGAAGAAGCCACTTCTCCAAAACCGCCATAAAAAAGCCAGACTACGGTTTGCAACTGCACATGGGGACAAATATCGTACTTTTTGGAGAAATGTCCTCTGTTCTGCTGAAACAAAAATAGAACTGTTTGGCCATAATGACCATCGTTATGTTTGGAGGAAAAAAGGGGAAGCTTGCAAGGCGAAGAACACCATCCCAACCGTGAAGCACGGGGGTGGCAGCATGATGTTGGGGGTGTTACGCACGCCTCTAAGAAGAGGAACGCAACACCCTCCCCGTGAGTTGAGTTGTAGCAGGTGTTGCGTTCCCTCTTCATAGAGGCGTGCGTAACATAATGGGGGCTCATATCGGTCTATCAAAAATTGGTGTCACTGAGTTTCTTTTCCACAAGATATGGTCCAGAAAAACATGTAACAGTAGAGCCAGGGATTGCAACAAAACTAAAACTTGATCCCCTGGTGCAAAAGAACGCAACAGCCTTTTTGTCATAATGCAACTTCAACACATTTTTAGTGGCGCTACTGGGTTGTAGGAGATAAGATATGCTCCTTCAAAACTTTCAGCGGACCCCGGGGGTGTGTCCAACACAAGGTCAGCAGGGGGCTAACCCTAAGGACTCTTGTATCATTTCCCTAGTAGCAAATAGGACAAAGGCACCCCCCATCCCATCGGTACTGGTATCCATGCAATCTGCGTAGCAACTTCAGCGACTGAGCCAGCGTTCGAGAGCCCCTTGACTCTCTGGATGATACGGACTGGAGGCTTGATGGGAAATACACAGCGTCTTTAACACATTTGAAAACAGTTTGGACATAAAGTTGGATCCCTGATCAGTTTGGATTACTTTAGGAGTCCAAACGTAGAGAAGAACTTCACTAGTGCCTTCACCACAGTCTTAGCCCGTTTATAGTACGGAGAGGAATAGCCTCTCGAGTAGCACTGCACATTTATTGTTAGTAGAACTGGTTACCTGACCTGGTTTTCGGCAATAGAACCTACACAATCGATTATCACTCTTTCAAACGGTTCCCCCACCACAGGAATCGGCAGAGCGGCGCTCGAGGAACTGTTTGATTCGCTTTCCCAGTGAGTTGACATGCGTGACATGTTTTACAAAATTGGACCACCTCAGACTTTCAAACCTGGCCAGAAAAATGTTGAAGGACTCGGTTAAGTCTTTGTGATCCCCAAATGTCCAGACCACGCCTGGTCATGGGCAATGACAGCACCTGCTGTCGAAACGGTGTAGGAACAACCACTTGACACACTTCACCCCATCATTAACGGTGTCATGAGCTGCCCATTTCCGCATCAAAAATCCTGCTTCCATAAAGTAGGCCGGTCGCTCTAGTTT
>NC_036848.1:44965088-45131231 GCF_002910315.2 Salvelinus sp. IW2-2015
TATGCAGCTGCTCTTATTAGCAGCCTAGAGTTGATCAGACAAAGATTTTCCCATTTTTATCCCATACAGCATGTCAGATCTCTAATGTTAAGGTGTAGCCTAACTAGGCTGCTGTAACATTTATGTAACATTTATGTAATGAGATTTTGCTTGTCTGTCCGGAGTAATTTGAATTCAATAATATCAAAAAAATGCTCAACTATCACTTTTCAATCTCTATCCAATAATGTAAATCTCTATCCAATAAAACCAACTCACCAAGCCTCTCAACACATAGAACCCCCCCATAATGGTCTGCGGCACAACCCCAATACAACACACTAGGTTAATTATCTGATCCTAACCCTATGATTGGATGGACAACATGTCAGTTCCTACTGCAAAAGCTTTGATTGGTTAGAGGTCGTCCTCCAGAGGTGGTCAAAATTACCATGTAGGACTATGGAAGGGAGTGAGGACTACGAGCCTCCTAGGTTTTGTATTGAAGTCAATGTACCTAGAAGAGGACAGAAGCTAGCTGTACTCTGGCTACACCAGAGAGTGCTGTTGAAGTTACTATGGACCTTCATTGCAAAACAGTGTGTTTTAATAAATTATTTGGTGACATATGAATATATTTAGTATAGTTTTATCTAAAAAGTATAACTGTAGTGTTTAACTATTTTTATGAAATTTCACTGAGGAGGATGGTCCACCCCTTCCTCCTCTGAGGAGCCTCCACTCCAAATATTTTCCAGATTTTCCTGTTTTATTGTTTGTTTTTTTACATTAAATTGTAGTAACAGCCTGTTACATTCTGAAGTTGTCGCCGTAGCTTTACATTTCAATAGTGTTTTTTGCTTGACTGCACTGGGCCTCCACCGAGAGAAGCAGCTCCCAAGGGAATTATCAATGTTTTCAGTCGCGATTTTGCTTTACCTCATATTATTACTTACATGATATTTATAAAATTAAGCCTGGCGTGTTCTAAGGTAACTAATACAGGAGCTTTTAGGCTTACACTAGCTACTATCTAGCTATGGTTCAGCTAAACGTCAGCATTCAGCTATAGCCAGCACGTTTATGTGAGGATGCAGAATTTTTTGTTTAGCTAGCTAGCGTTACATAGCTGTGTTGCCTATATTATAATAATGGAATGAACATTATATGATAACGTACGCGTACTTATATTAGTTTGGGAGGGGTATACATTCATTGTTATATGCTAACATTACTTGATTATGATGAATGTTGTTAATGTTAGTTAGCTAGAGAGCAGAATTGTTTTTCTTGTCAGCTAATTTAAAGTTGCAAATACACTTTTGGCGGACCCAACCAAATTCACATTGAAATGTGAGTATAGATCTTGTCATTCTCATTAAAAACATGTCTAAGAAGCGGTTGATTTGTTCTACAGTTGAAGTCGGGAGTTTACATACACTTAGGTTGGAGTCATTAAATCTTGTTTTTCAACCACTCCACACATTTCTTGTTAACAAACTATAGTTTTGGCAAGTCGGTTAGGACATCTATTTTGTGCATGACAAGTAATTTTCCAAACAATTGTTTACAGACAGATTATTTCACTTATAATTCACTTTATCACAATTCCAGTGGGTCAGAAGTTTACATTCACTTAGTTGACTGTGCCTTTAAACAGCTTGGAAAATTCCAAAAATTATGTCATGGCTTTAGAAGCTTCTGATAGGGTAATTGACATTATTTGAGTCAATTGGAGGTGTACCTGTGGATGTATTTCAAGGCCTCCCTCAAACTCGTGCTCTTTGCTTGACATCATGGGGAAATCAATGAAATCAGCCCAGACCTCAGAAAAAAAATTGTAGACCTGGTTCATCTTGGAGGCAATTTCCAAACGCCTGAAGGTACCACGTTCATCTGTACAAACATAGCACGCAAGTATAAAACACCATGGGACTACGCAGCTGTTCATACCGCTCAGGAAGGAGACGCGTTCTGTCTCCTAGAGATGAACGTACTTTGGTGCGAAAGTGCAAATCAATCCCAGAACAACAGCAAGGACCTTGTGAAGATGCTGGAGGAAACGGGTACAAAGTATCAATATCCACAGTGAAACGAGTCTATATCGACATAACCTGAAAGGCGCTCAGCATGGAAGAAGCCACTTCTCCAAAACCGCCATAAAAAAGCCAGACTACGGTTTGCAACTGCACATGGGACAATATCGTACTTTTTGGAGAAATGTCCTCTGTTCTGCTGAAAACAAAAATAGAACTGTTTTGGCCATAATGACCATCGTTATGTTTGGAGGAAAAAAGGGAAGGCTTGCAAGCCGAAGAACACCATCCCAACCGTGAAGCACGGGGGTGGCAGCATGATGTTGTGGGGTGTTACGCACGCCTCTAAGAAGAGGGAACGCAACACCCTCCCCGTGAGTTGAGTTGTAGCAGGGTGTTGCGTTCCCTCTTCATAGAGGCGTGCGTAACATAATGGGGGCTCATCCGGGATCTTTATCAKATAATTMGTGTCACTGAGTTTCTTTTCCACAAGATATGGTCCAGAAAAACATGTTAKCAGATGAGCCAGGGATTGGCAACAAAACTAAAACTTGATCCCCTGGTGCAAAAGAACGGCCAACAGCCTTTTTGTCATAATGCAACTTCAACACATTTTTAGTGGCGCTACTGGGTGTAGGAGATAAGATATGCTCCTTCAAAACTTTCAGCGGACCCCGTGGGGTGTGTCCAAACACAAGGTCAGCAGGGCTGAACCCTAAGGACTCTTGTATCATTTCCCTAGTAGCAAATAGGACAAAGGGCACCCCCTCATCCCAATCGGTACTGGTATCCATGCAATACTTGCGTAGCATTATCTTCAGCGACTGATGCCAGCGTTCGAGAGCCCCTTGACTCTCTGGATGATACGGACTGGAGKRRTGATGGGAAATACACAGCGTCTTTAACACATTTGAAAACAGTTTGGACATAAAGTTGGATCCCTGATCAGTTTGGATTACTTTAGGGAGTCCAAACGTAGAGAAGAACTTCACTAGTGCCTTCACCACAGTCTTAGCCCGTTATAGTACGGAGAGGAATAGCCTTTGGGTATCGAGTAGCACTGCACATTTATTGTTAGTAGGAACTGGTTACCTGACCTGGTTTTCGGCAATAGACCTACACAATCGATTATCACTCTTTCAAACGGTTCCCCCACCACAGGAATCGGGCAGAGCGGCGCTCGAGGAACTGTTTGATTCGCTTTCCCAGTGAGTTGACATGCGTGACATGTTTTACAAAATRGGACCACCTCAGACTTCAAACCTGGCCAGAAAAAATGTTGAAGGACTCGGTTAAGTCTTTGTGATCCCCAAATGTCCAGACCACGCCTGGTCATGGGCAAGTGACAGCACCTGCTGTCGAAACGGTGTAGGAACAACCACTTGACACACTTCACCCCAGTCATTAACGGTGTCATGAGCTGCCCATTTCCGCATCAAAACTCCTGCTTCCATAAAGTAGGCGGTCGCTCTAGTTTTAGCTTCCTCAATGGAAATTATCGAAGCAGAACACTTGCGAAGACTGGTGTATCCTTTTTGACATTCAATCACCTTCTCGGGGGTGACAGACAAAAGCATGTCATGTAATTGGGGCGCAATTTCGCTTTCCCCTGCCTTAGTTTTTACAGGAATAAAAACTGTTGGCCTTGCAGAAGGAATACTCGGTGCATTGTCTTCTACCTCAACATTCTCAAAAATGGAACTAGCCAAATCCACCACATCTTCAAGCTTGCGAGATTGTGCCCTCGTTAACACACAAGCTGGAAAAACATGTGGAAATGCTTGAACCAATTTATCATCTGTAGTTATGATTTCTGGGTTGTCTACTACCTCTAACACAGGAGTGACGTTACCACCAGCAATATCATTCCCTAGTAGCAATGTGACTCCTTTTACTGGCAGTGTAGACACCAACACGGAAACGTCCTGATACCAAGTCTGACACTAAGTGGACCCAGTGTAATGGTACAGGTACGTTTTTTTGTCTCTATACCCTGTAATATGACATGCGAGCCACAATACGTTTCAGGAGACCAGGGTAAAGCATCAGTAACAATTACTGACTGCGCTGCCCCGGTGTCTCGTAAGATTTGAATAGGCTTTTGATCAGCTTCTTCTCCAGTTAAGGAAACACAACCGGCAGAGATACATGGAGCATAGACAGGATCCGGTTTCTCAAATGCTGAATCAATAACTCGGMCCAACGGACGAGACAAAGACTTGACTAAACCCACACTTTTAATTTTTGGGGACGGTGACAGGGACTGTTTCGGTTTATTTTTCAAAACCGGGCAGTCCGCAATCACGTGACCCTTTTGGTGACAGGAAAAACATTCACGGATTTCATGAGAAGGCTTAGGATTGTCAGAGGAAAAGCGACCTGAACGAGGCACTGATGACGTAAMCAGTCTACCTTCAAAACGAGGTGCACCAAAGACAGTCTTGTGTGTCAAAGCGTAGTCATCTGCCAACACTGCTGCCTGGGCCAAAGTCACCACTTTCTGTTCATTTAAATGAACTACAATTCTATCAGGGAGGTTGCTTTTGAAATCCTCCAACAGCATCAACTCTCGAATATCAGCAAAGGTATTAGCTTTACTGGCTGAACACCATCGATTAAACAGAGACTCTTTGTCCCTAGCAAACTCAACAAACATACGGTGAGATGTTTTTTTGTGGTTCCTGAAGCGCTGTCTATAAGCTTCAGGCACCAACTCATAAGCCCGTAACACGGTAGTTTTAACTGTATCGTAGTATAAACTGTCTTCCAGGGAGAGAGCAGCTACTACTTCCTAGGCTTTCCCAGACAATTTACATTGTAACAGGAGCGGCCAAACCTCGAGTGGCCAATGCAGCGCAGCGGCCACACGCTCAAACGKAGAGAAATAGGCATCAACTTCCGACTCTCGGAATGGAGGGACTGAAGCTATATTTTTACTTACATCAAAGTGGGCTTGATGATAAGCAGCTTGTGGAGTCGCACTGGAGCCAGCGTCTAGCTCCAGTTGTTGGATCCTCACCTCCTTGTCGGCTTCTATTTTCCTAATTTCAAGATCAAAATTAATCTCTCTTTATCTTTTTGCTTCATTTCTAAACGGGCCAGCCTCACCTTCAGCCTAGCAGTCCCGCCTGAACGACCTGAAGCAGAAGATAAAGGATCGAATCGAGGCAATGTAAAGGGGGTACGAGCAACCCCTTCCTCCGACTTGGCATCGGAAGGCCTACCCGTCTCCTCTCCTTGCAATGAGAGAATTCGTTCTCTCACTAAACCCTCCCTGACTAGCACCAAAAGCTCAGCCTTTAGGGCTTTCTCAGGGATAACAAATCCATAATGGTCAGCTATAGCTAAAAGGTCTACTTTCCAAAACCTCACCAAACTATCAACAGAGGGCGCTTCAAAAAACGTGGATGGCTGAGGCAGCCATCTTGTACAATGCAGTCCACTGAACACACACAAACTAAACAAGTCATCCAAACTCACAACCTACCATCACACCTCAATCACTAACCACAGAGAGCTCAGTGCAGCAGGGTCCGGTGGGTTTAATGAAATCCTGGATGAGCCCCCATTATGTTACGCACGCCTCTATGAAGAGGGAACGCAACACCCTGCTACAACTCAACTCTCCGTGAAGTGAAAGAGGTATGGGACTYTAGGTGCGAGTAAGGATGACAAAAGGCAGAGAATTTACCATTTACTAMGAATTTATTCCTTCACACGGTAATATGGGGAAAAGGGGCTGGACGGAACCAAAGCAAAGAAAGTAAATATCAAAGCCCCCTCCTACCTTTCCTGCCTACCCACTACTTACCTAACTTAGCACCACCTGGTGCGCTAACCAAAATACAGGGGGTGGTCCGCCCAGGTCTTTCCTAGTGTGCCTAGACAGTGAATATACTACGGGTATATGTATGCCCGCGGGCCTCTTGCCTAAGCACTCCCTAGGTGCKTTCCCCTTCCCCCCTGGGAACAAATMWAACAGAATAACACAAACAATTTCAATAATCAAAACACTGCGTCCTATTGACACACAACAGACATAACCAATCCGCTCTCTCACTCAACCAATACAGGACACACTAATCATCTCCCTCTGAGAACAACCAACACAGTATATCACCCTCAGCCATCAGCCTCCTCTCTCAGCCATCAGCCTCCTCTCTCAGCCATCAGCCTCCTCTCTCAGCCATCAGCCTCCTCTCTCAGCAATCATCTCTCAGCATATTACAATCAATCTCCCCTCTGAGCAACAGAACACTGGCTTATATAGCTTCAGAAGGAATCTAATTGAAGACAGCTGCGTCCTGACGAGGGGGCGGGGTCAGCTCTCCAATCATCAATTCGGGGCCGACCAATCAGCTGCTTGGGGAGAATTTCAGTAAGCCATTTCCTGAAACACACATTCAAATACACAAACTACAACACAGAAACTGGGGAACGTAACATGGGGGTGCTTTGCTGCAGGAGGGACTGGTGCACTTCACAAAATAGATGGCATCATGAGGAAATGAAAATTACGTGGATATATTGAAGCAACATCTCAAGACATCAGTCAGGAAGTTAGGGCTTGGTCGCAAATGGGTCTTCCAAATGGCGACGACCCCAAGCATACTTCCAAAGTTGTGGCAAAATGGCGTAAGGACAACAAAGTCAAGTTATTGGAGTGGCCATCACAAAGTCCTGACCTCAGTCTATAGAAAATTTGTGGGCAGAACTGAAAAAGCGTGTGCGAGCAAGGAGGCCTACTAACCTGACTCAGTTACACAGGAGGAATGGGCCAAAATTCACCCAACTTATTGTGGGAAGTTTGTGGAAGGCTACCCAAAACATTTGACCCAAGTTAAACAATTTAAAGGCAATGCTACCAAATACTAATTGAGTGTATGTAACCATCTGAACCACTGGAATGTGATGAAGAAATGAAAGCTGAAATAAATCATTCTTCTACTATTATTCTGACATTTCACATTTTTAAAATAGATCCTAACTGACCTAAGACAGGGAATTTTACTAGGATTAAATGTCAGGAATTGTGAAAAACTGAGTTTAAATGTATTTGTCTAAGGTCTATATAAACTTCKGACTTCAACTGTATGTGCGTTATTTCTATGCTTCCCGTTAAGTTTTGCTTTTGCGTCTTTTAATTTCAGAGTTGTACACCAGTTGAAAATACAATATTTTTGGTTATAGAAAAGATATTTCACACCGGTTTAGATGGTACAATGATTCTCTATACTATATTTGCTTGCTTTGTCACATAAACTGAAATTAGGTGAACTATTAGAATGTTAGCAACCAGGAAATGGCGTAGCGGATGTTAAAATAAACCCTTTAATTGTCTGCACATGCTTGTGGATTGTTGCTTTATTCAAGAGTGTAATATGGTTTGMTTGAATTATTAACTATTGTGATATGTTTTAGAAGAAAAGTTACTTGGATTGTTAAATAGTTTGCTTACTGGCTAGTGGCCACCATGATATGTACGGTCAAGTTGAGCTGCGTACCAAGAATGTCATGTTGCAAGCCACAACGAAAGGTAAGGCAATTATGTAATGTGAATTGAAAAGAAAATCTATTTGGCCCCTCCGCTCCTTAGACTCCCCTCCATCTCTCGTAGTTGAAATAGGGCCTAAATCTTTGACACTTCCTATGTTTCTCAAGCACAWTATTTTTACACTGTCTTGGGAACCTCCCATGTGTTGCTCTTGTGTTCCCCTTTTGTTTGGACAGGCCTCACTTCACTTCCCCTCCATCAGACAGAGACCCGTGATTTCAAATACAGTTGTGCTGCTTATTTACAGCTACCTGGACATTAAATGAAACAGAGCTTGAATTGTTCTTGAGATGGTTAGGGATTCTATCCCACCATGTCTTTCTTTAATTCAATTTTAATAAATCATCCTTGGGTATTAAGTGTTTTTTTCCTGAACAAGGATGTGCTCCTTCAGCAATCAAAACAAACATCAAACATACTATAATAATAATAAATTGCATTTGTAGAGCGCTTTTCATCTACAGACATAAATCACAAAGCTCCTTAAATTGAGAGCTACCATTAAATGGAAAAAAATGTGAATTAAAGGGATAAAAAAACTTTAAGCAAGAAATGTAAAGATCGCAAGCAGCCTAGTATTATACAAGATACATACATTTAATAAAGGAGGCGACAAGGACAAAATAATAACTTGAAACAAATGTATAAGACTGACAACAGATACCACAACAATCACATTAAGCGAAATCCAGTTTGAAGAAGTATTTCTTTAGCTAGGACATCAAGGCAGTGGTGGTCTGGGGCATGCGGAGGTGGGGGGAGCTCATTCCAGAGCCGGGGGTCGAGACAGCAGAATGCTCAGTGACACATTGTTTTTAGGTGTGTCTTTGGGACTGCAAGGAGTCATTGATAATTTGACCGGCGTGAACGTGAAGACTGTTTGGGGCTGAACAGTTCACTGAGGTATTGGGGACCAGAGGAATTGGGGGTTATGAAGAAGAGGGAGTCTGGGGTTATGTTTGTGTTCTAGTGGAATTGGATGTTGCGTTTCCTGATTCGGAAAGGAATGGGGCCTATGACGGAGCCTTGGGGGACGCCACAGTTAATCGTTGAGGCGATGATTCCACTTCTTAATCTTTTCAAATAAGTAGGTGGAGAATCTTCCACCGTCCTCTGTGGTAGCAATGTTTTATGTATGTATGGATGTATGGATGGATGGATGGATGGATGGATGGATGGATGGATGGATGGATGGTGCGGAGAAAACATTCAGCAGCCATGGAAGTGAGGCATGAGGAAACACCACACCTCTTTTTTTCCCCCTCCAGCCTTAGCATTCCAGCCTGTTCCCATTCCCCTGGCTTCTTACTTTCAAACAGGAAAGGAAAGGATTAGGGAAGGACATGAATCTGGTTGCTAAGGCCAAGTACAGCAACAAATTAATCACTGTGAAACAGGGCTGCACATGGGTTATCAAAAGGTTTTATCTGCTATTTTGCTTTGCTATGGAGATTATGATTTGTTTTGCAAAGAAGAGATATTATTAAATGCAACAAAGTTGGGATAATTGTTGACKAAATGATTGACCTAGAAAATCTAATTAAAGTCATGTGAAAGTACATGTTTATTTCTGACACATACTGAAGTGAATTCACCATTGTGCAATATCCACTTTCTCATGTTGTGTTTAGTAATTCTTAAAGCATAGTGTTGCAAATGGAGGGTCAATTACTGGMAACTTWCAAAGTTTACCAGTAAACTACCGGAATTTCGAAAACATTCAGGATTTTATGGAATTTTGATAACATATCAAGTATATTTATTCATTTTACTATGTCAATATGTTTTTGWAAATGTTTTGATGCCAAACTGGTGGCAGTTGTGAAAAAAGTGTATTAGTTGGAAGAGTTGCAGAGTTAATTGAAAATTATGCCATTGTTGATTAGATGTTTCTTCATTAATTAGGCTCTTTTCCCTTGAACCTTTGGTCTATTTACTAGAAACTCATGGACACAGATATAAGGATTAATAAATATGTATTTGTAATTCAAATATATTACCAAAGTTACCATAGATTACCTGTTAATTACCAAAATTATAGAAAGTTCCGATAACTTGGTAAATTACCGGTAGTTTTGCAACCCTATGTTCCACATAAGAATGAAAGTAAGTTTTCTGATCAGGTGTGTCCTTGTGTGATTTCCCCACAGTTGATGGACTGGAAAAAGCATCTCTGTCCAACTGTGATGTTGTGGTGGGCAGCACCCAGACTCCTCCACTGAAGCAGAAGGGGAAGCTCTCCACTATAGGGAAGATCTTCAAACCCTGGAAATGGCGCAAGAAGAAAACCAGTGACAAGTTTCAGGACCTATCCAAAGGTACGTCTGAAGTAGCCTGGTCACATACTGTTTTATTATGCWGTTTTTTTATGTAGCCAACTATTCCTTTGTTGCCATGCCATATGTTTTCATGCTAACATGAAACTTGTTCTATTCGCTACCCCCCCCCACAAAGCCATTCGTTTGTATCTTGCATGACGCTGAAATGCCTGGCAAGCTACATYGTGTGAATACCCTAACTAATGTAAATCTTGTGATATTGACAATTTACATTTATGTAAAGATCTCAAGCGATAGAATATAGGCTGGCTAGGGGCAGGTTTGAAATGAATTCGGTGCTGCCAAATAATAGAAGTGTGATCATGGGTTTAATTTCTCAAGCATCC
This sequence comes from Salvelinus sp. IW2-2015, assembly GCF_002910315.2. Taxonomy (NCBI): domain Eukaryota; kingdom Metazoa; phylum Chordata; class Actinopteri; order Salmoniformes; family Salmonidae; genus Salvelinus; species Salvelinus sp. IW2-2015. Next base: position 44,975,323 of record NC_036848.1, read on the forward strand.
TCCACTGTCTGTACTATGTAACACAGAACTAAATTAAGTGATYTCTGATCATCATATGCAGTCATGTTGAGCTCTTCATGTCATTCTAGACCTGGCTTCAAATAATTTTTGTTTTCTTTCAAATACTTTCACCATTTGATGGAGCCTGTCTGGGTGGGGTTTACATTGTTGGTTCTAACCCATTTGTTCCATTGTGCCAGGCAAGCTCAATCAAGTGCAGATATTTGAAAGAAAACCAATACTATTTGAACCCAGGTCTGTTGGCTGGTAATGGAAAGGACTTCTCAGGTTCGACTCTTGGTGTGATAATTGTTTTTAGAACACAAATGCTCTCCATTAGCTGTGTTACAGTGGAAGTGATTGTCTGGCAGCATCCAGTTTGAACAAAAGCAGCTTTTTGTGCTCTTGCATGGCTAAAGTGTTGGATGGCTGTATCTGGGCCTCCAATAGTCAGCAGTGTATCCCCAGTCTATGCCAGCCTATCGAAATATCTGTCACATGCAAGGTGGTATAAAATGTGTGAAACTTTATGCTTCCAAGTCAGTCACTTTTTCTATGGAAAACTAGAAGAACTAGGCCTAAATTTAAAGTTGTAAGCAGATTACATTATCTGAAGGCTTGAGAATACTCCTCTGGTGTGGACTGAAGAATGGTCATACCTAGGACTGTTGCCGTGACCGTATTAGCGCCACACCGGCAGCCGTGAGTCATGACCGCAGTAAAATTCCACTTGACCGRTGAGTCACGGTAATCTCCTTTTATGCACTCTGGACATGCGTTGGTAGTACCCAACTCACTAATGACCGTCAGGTCGCTAATGGCCTGGTACTCAGCACTCTATTGTCCCTCAAACCACTCTGACATCAATGCAAATGGCATTAAAAATCACATCAAACACTTATCATCAAAACAGTATCATGCTTTTAAAACTCACTTCACTGTGATCGATCAATTTGAAGAAAGAAGTTCAACAACAGGTTGAAACTGAGTGGAAAACATGGTCGTTGTGAATATCGTTTCAAAGCCTAATATAACTAAATCGACAGCACTTTCTAAGGGGATGATTAATTCAAAACACCCAAAATAGCCTAGTAATAGGGCATTTAAAAAAWAWWWTCATAATTAATAGACTGACATTACCCCTAGCTACAGAATATCTCACCACTGTGTGTTTCCCTCTCTCTCCTTTCTCGAGCGTGCAGAGAGGGGGGCTGTCAATAGTTTAATGAAATGTTTTCTTGCGAAAAAAAGTTACTATCAATATTCCCTAACAGATTTGACTTTGTTTCCCAAATGAAGCTGCAGGAACAGGGTTGGACAGCCCGTGGCATACAGAGTTTTGGCGGAATATAACCTGTCGCACAGCGAGATGCTGCATGCTCCTCAAACAGTGGAGTGAAATAGGTGTTACTATGAGCCCAGTGTGAAAGCAGAGTTTTGATGGTTGCCACTAAAAYGAGGAGGATCCCAGCTGCTACTATATTTAGTTTTCAGCTGCTCATATTAAGCACATGCTCCACTATAATACCAGAGTAGCCTACCCTGCATGATTGAAAAACAAGCTCCCGGATATAGGCCTCCATTCTCCATTCGAGTGCATGTGGATGACATGTCTTTTTTCCCCTACACCTGTTCTTGCCCATTTTATAATGGGCCATTCTAAATCYAAACAACTTTGACATATTAGTAAAGACAAGATAACATTCAGAATAGTCTGATGGGTGAAATATGGTCACGTGATGAGAGAAGAGTGTGTGCAGCCTGAGGCAAGGAACAGAGAGCGCAAGTRTTTTTTGTGGCTTTCTCAAATCTTCAATAGCCTATAGTTGCACCATGCAGTCCCATATACATTCTAAGGTTTGTATCATTCACAACTAAAGTTGCCAAATAACTCTAAATCTAGCATATAGGACCTGTTTCAAATGATCACTTTTACGCTCAACATAGCCACTCCATATGCTCACTCACTCCAAAATGGGAAAATATATWTTTTCTATTTTATCCAGCTAAGTTCAATTATATTCTTCTTACTATAAAATCAAATAATATAAAATAATGGCACAGGATTTATAAGCAATATCTTGTCTGCTAAATGAACTAGCCTACAGCCTATGGTATGGCGCATAGCCAGATAACATACAGTATTCTTTTCATATTCTTTTCTTCTGAAATACATTTTCTTCATATCATAATGTTTCTTTAGACCTGCCTYAAATGGATTTATTGTGATGTATAGTAAATTGATTTATTCTACTCTTTAAAATGTAGATGTTCCAAAGACGCMCATCAGTGGCTTGTAGGCCTATGCGTGGAGGCCTTGGAGATGCTAAACGTGTTTTTATGTTAATTAAAAGGTAAATTACTGCGAGACTGGCAGTCATTTGCATGACAATAACCGTCTGATAAAATGTCAAGACCTCCACAGCCCTAGTCATACAAGGTATTGTATTAGTCCTATGCAGTTTACTCCTTTTATCTCACCTTGGACAGCCTCTAGTTAGTACCAATCCATTCTCTTGAACACAATCTCACCTAAAGGCTCATGTAACACTTCACTGTGAGATTGTCATGCAAGTACTATTAATGATGTTAGGGGCTGTTAGGTGACCTAAACTGGGACATGCTGAACACCCCGGCCATCCTACAATCTAGGCTTGATGCCCTCAATCTCACACAAATGATCAATGAACCTACCAGGTACCACCCCAAATCCGTGAACACGGGCACCCTCATTAGATATCATCCTAACCAACCTGCCCTCCAAATACACCTCTGCTGTCTTCAACCAGGATCTCAGCGATCACTGCCTCATTGCCTGTGTCCATAATGGGTCTGCGGTCAAACGACCACCCCTCATCACTGTCAYATGCTCCCTAAAACACTTTAGCGAGCAGGCCTTTTTATTTTTTMACCCCCTTTTCTCCCCAATTTCGTGGTATCCAATTGTTAGTAATTACTATCTTGTCTCATCGCTACAGGCCTTTCTAATCGACCTGGCCCGGGTATCCTGGAAGGATATTGACCTCATTCCGACAGTAGAGGATGGCTGGTTATTCTTTAAAAGTGCTTTCCTCACCATCTTAAATAAGCATGCCCCATTCAAAAAATGTAGAACCAGGAAAAAGATATAGCCCTTGGTTCACTCCAGACCTGACTGCCCTTGACCAGCACAAAAACATCCTCTGGCGTACTGCATTGGCATCGAATAGCCCCCGCGATATGCAACTTTTCGGGGAAGTTGGGAACCAATATACACAGGCATTTAGGAAAGCTAAGGCTAGCTTTTTTCAAACAGAAATTTGCATCCTGTAGCACAAACTCCAAAAAGTTCTGGGACACTGTAAAGTCCATGGAGAATAAGAGCACCTCCTCCCAGCTGCCTACTGCACTGAGGCTAGGAAACACTGTCACCACCGATAAATCCATGATAATTGAGAATTTCAATAAGCATTTTTTTTACGGCTGGCCATGCTTTCCACCTGGCTACCCCTACCCCGGTCAACAGCCCTGCACCCCCCACAGCAACTTGACAAAGCCTCCCCCATTTCTCTTTCACTCAAATCCAGATAGCTGATGTTCTGAACGATCTGCAAAATCTGGACCCCTACAAATCAGCCGGGCTAGACAATCTCAACCCTCTCTTCCTAAAATTATCCGCCAAAATTGTTGCAACCTCTATTACTAGCCTGTTCAACCTCTTTCGTATCGTCCGAGATCCCCAAAGATTGGAAAGCTGCCGCGATCATCCCCCTCTTCAAAGGGGGAGACACTCTTGACCAAAACTGCTACAGACCTATATCTATCCTACCCTGCCTTTCTAAGGTCTTCGAAAGCCAAATTAACAAACAGATCACTGACAATTTCGAATCCCACCATACCTTCTCCGTTATGCAATCTGGTTTCCGAGCTGGTCATGGGTGCACCTCAGCCATGCTCAAGGTCCTAAACAATATCATAACCGCCATCGATAAAAGCCAATACTGTGCAGCTGTATTCATCGACCTGGCCAAGGCTTTCGACTCTGTCAATCACCACATTCARATCAGCAGACTCAACAGCCTTGGTTTCTCAWATGACTGCATCGCCTGGTTCACCAACGACTTCTCAGACAGAGTTCAGTGTGTCAAATCGGAGGGCCTGTTGTCCGGACCTCTGGCATTCTCTATGGGGGTGCCACAGGGTTCAATTCTCGCACCCGCCTTTTTCTCTGTATACATCAATGTTGTCTCTCTTGCTGCTGGTGATTCTCTGGATTCCACCTCTACGCAGACGACACCATTTTGTATACTTCTGGCCCCTCTTTGGACACTGTTGTCACGTTCCTGACCTGTTTTCTGTAGTTTTTTGTAATGTGTTAGCTGGTCAGGACGTGAGTTTGGGTGGGCAGTCTATGTTTTCTGTTTCTATGTTGGTTTGGGTACCTAATATGGTTCTCAATAGAGGCAGGTGGTTTCATCTCCTCCTGATTGAGAATCATATTAAGGTAGGTGGGGTCACATTGGTTTGTTTGTGGGTGGTTGTCTCCTGTTTAGTGTCTGTCTATGTTGCAACCATACGGGACTGTTTCGGTTTGTGTTTGTTCATTTCGTTCGTTCGTTGTTTTGTGTAGTCATTTTCCTGTTTCGTGAGTTCTTCGTTGTATGTAAGTTTCGCATGTCCAGGTCTGTCTAACTCCGTTTTGTTATTTTGTTTAGTTATCAAGTGTTCTTCGTGTTTTTCGTCCTTGTTTAAATAAATCATGTATTATCACAACGCTGCGCCTTGGTTCAATCCCTGCTCTTCCTCTTCGATGAAGAGGAGGAGGAACGCCGTTACAACTTGTTAACTAACCTCTAGACTAGCTTCAATGCCATACAACTCTCTTCCGTGGCCTCCAACTGCTTCTAAAATACAAGTAAAACTAATGCATGCTCTTCAACCGATCGCTGCCACACCTGCCCGCCCGCCCAGCATCAATACTCTGGACGTTTCTGACTTATAATATATGGACAACTACAAATACCTAGGTGTCTGGTTAGACTGTAAACTCTCCTTCCAGACTCAAATTAAGCATCTCCAATCCAAAATTAATCTAGAATCGCTTCCTATTTCGCAACAAAGCCCTTCACTCATGCTGCCAAACATACCCTCGTAAACTGACTATCCTAACGATCCTTGACTTCGGCGATGTCGTTTACAAAATAGCCTCCAACACTCAGCAAATTGGATCCATTCTATCACAGTGCCATCCGTTTTGTCACCAAAGCCCCAATAATACCAACCACTGCGACCTGTATGCTCTCGTTGGCTGGCCCTCGCTTCAATATTCGTCGCCAAACCCACTGGCTCCAGGTCATCTATAAGTCTTAGCAGGTAAAGCCCCGCCTTATCTCAGCTCACTGGTCACCATAGCAGCACCACCCGTAGCCAGCGCTCCAGCAGGTATATCTCTGTTCACCCCCAAAGCCAATTCTTCTTTGGCTGCCTTTCCTTCCAGTTCTCTGCTGCCAATGACTAAGAACGAACTGAAAAAATACAGAAGGCCTGGAGACTCATATCTCCCTCAGTAGCTTTAAGCACCAGCTGTCAGAGCAGCTCACAGATCACTGCACCTGTAGATATCCCATCTGTAAATAGCCCATCCAACTACCTCATCCCCCATACTGTTATTTATTTTATTTATTTTGCTCRTTTGCAACCCAGTATCTCTACTTGCACACTCACCTTCTGCACATCTATCACTCCAGTGTTTAATTGCTATATTGTAATTATTTTGACACTAAGGCCTATTTATTGCTTTACCTCCCTTATCCTACCTCATTTGCACACACTGTATATAGACATTTTCTATTGTATTATTGACTGCATGTTTGTTTATTCCATGTGTAACTCTGTGTTGTTGCTTGTGTCGCACTGCTTTGATTTATTTTGGCTAGGTCGCGGTTGTAAATGAGAACTTGTTCTCAACTAGCCTACCTGGTTAGTAAAGGTGAAATAAAWAWAAAWWAAAACATGATAGAGAATCGGAGTTCCATAAAGCCTTCGAGGGATCATAATTTACATATTTAATGGGCTTACTTTCCCGACTGCATCATGGAACCATTTCCCTACGCTGTTCGTCTTTCACATGGCCTGTTGTAATTGATTCCTCTGTGTAATTGTCTCTGTACTTTTATTTAATCCCTAACTTAATGTGTGTGGTGGGGTAACAACTCTGCCATGCTCATCTCCATAGTTCTGGAGAGGAAAATCTCCACGAGGCAAAGTCGAGAGGAACTGATAAGACGAGGCGTTCTCATTCCCGATCAAGGTGAGTTATGGCGGGAAAATGTATGAAATCTAACAGTGTGCTTGCTGAGTGTTCCATTTGTTTATTATAGTAGAAGTTCCGCKCCACACCGCCCCAAATATATTGAGTAGAAGTCCCGCCCCAAACCCCCGTTTTCCTCTACATCATCAGGGAGTGGAATACTCCCTGATGTTAGCTGTTGCTACGATGGGGAAGAAACCCAAACTGCAGTTCCATCTAAGTTGTTTGTGTCCTCCTGGTACACTGTACGTAAGTCCCCTCCCACGCATTGTTAAACGCCAATGTAACATTACTTCAAATCTGCGTCAAGGAAGACAAATGTAATTTTGTTCTTAGGGGAGCTAATCTAATGGTAAATGTCTCGAGACGGAAGCCTCCTTTCTTCTTACATTCCTTGTGTGTACTGTATAATTAATGGATYTAGTAAAATAGCTGTCAGTTAAATGTCATGTAATGTCAGCTAAAATGTACCCCATTCTCACCCCCTGCTAACTCTTAAATGTTTCATTTGCACCAGAGGAGCCAGTGAACTCTGAGAATCTAAATGGCCATGCAACGCCTAGTGTGGGGTCAGATGAGGTCAAAGTTGACATGGAGTCTCCGCAAACACCTTTGGAGGAGAAGACAGAAGGGTCGGAGAATGCTGAGGACAAAGCAGGTATACTYGAATGCTTTTAACATGTTTGTCTGCAAGCAGGCCAAAGCTAAATGAAATGGCATGGTCTAAATCCATTCGGTGAGCTCCAATTGAATAATGTGTCCACTAGCGCTTCCTATTTTGGCTTTGACCTCCAAGCAGGAGTCTGCAATAAACCATCCACTAATGGTCAATATCACCCTTTTAGACCTGCAGGAGTATTGCCATCTGAAGCTTTTTAAGTGTTGTGGGGGTTCCTCAATTCAATTTTTCCATCCCATATCCATTAACACGTCTCCATTGCTGTTGATCTTTTAGCAGTAGCCCCTGACCGATAGGCATAATGCTGCACACTCCAGCAGAATGTATCCAGATACACCTATGTTAAATCTTCTTGACAGTCAGATAGGGAAACGAAAGAGCAGAAATCCCCTATTCTTAAGCCCTGCAGACAAAAGGAGGCTGTCACTTCTGCAATGATCAAAGGCCCTCAGTACTCTACTGAGCATAACAATGTGGGCCTCTATTGAACCACTGGAGCCAGAGCWCTGGCCTCTTCAGATCAATAGTAAGCCAATCTACTGCTGGGGCGGCAGGTAGCCTAGTGGTTAGAGCGTTGGGCCAGTAACCGAAAGGTTGCTAGATCGAATCCCCAAGCTGACAAGGTAYAAATCTTTCATTCTGCCCCTGAACAAGGCAGTTAACCCACTGTTCCTAGGCCGTCATTGTAAATAAGAATTTGTTTTTAACTGACTTGCCTAGTTAAATAAAATAAATAAATAATACTGCTGCCCACTTAATACTGCTGACCAAAGACAAACTGGGATGACTAGCTAGATCTCTCTCCAACAACATATTCAGAGTGGTTCAGCTGGTCAGGAAGACCCGCACTGGTCTCAGTTCATTATGGAGCCATTTGGCACCCTGTCAGGGCAGATACCCAGACAATGCCTCATCTAAAGTGCCCGGGCACTGAGGGCTCTGCCTGGCAATAATCTGTTGCTTTATTGAAGGAGCTTGGTTGTGATAGCTCAGATGAGAAGAATGTAAAGAGAAATGATCCTACTCTATAAGATACACTTTATTAGTCCATACTAMATGGACATTTGTCTTCTGCTTTTCCCCCCCAACCCTTCTGAGATAGATAGATGGATACTGTACTGTGTATATAGTACCAGTACCATTCAAAAGTTTGGACACACCCACTCATTAAAGGGTTTTTCTTTATTTTTACTATTTTCTACATTGTAGAATAATAGTGAAGACATCCAAACTATGAAATCACACATATGGAAACATGTAATAACCAAAAAAGGTTTAAACAAATCAAAAGATATTTGAGATTCTTCAAAGTAGCCACCCTTTGCCTTGATGACAGATTTGCACACTCTTGGCATTCTCTTAACCAGCTTAAACTGGAATTCTTTCCCAACAGTCTTGAAGGAGTTCCCACATATGCTGAGCACTTGTTGGTTGTTTTTCCTTCACTCTGCGGTCCAACTCATCCCAAACCATCTCAATTGGGTTGAGGTCGGGTGATTGTGGAGGCCAGGTCATCTGATTCAGCACTCCATCACTCTCCTTCATGGTCATATAGCCCTTACACAGCCTGTAAGTGTGTTGGGTCATTTTCCTGTTGAAAAACAAATGATAGTTCCACAAAGCTCAAACCAGATGGGATGGTGTATTMCTGCAGAATGCTGTGGTAGCCCTGCTGGTTAAGAGTGCCTTGAAAGTCTAAATAAATCACTGACTGTTTCACCAGCAAAGCACCATCACAACACCTTCACGGTGGGAAACCACACATGCGGAGATCATCCGCTCACCTACTCTGCGTCTCACAAAGACACGGCGGTTGGTACCAAAAATCTCAAATTCGGACTCATCAGACCAAAGGACAGATTTACACCGGTCTAATGTCCATTGTTCATGTTTCTTGGCCCAAGCAAATCTCTTCTTCTTATTGYTGTCCTTTAGTAGTAGTTACTTTGCAGCAATTCGACCATGAAGGCCTGATTCACACAGTGTCCTCTGAACAGTTGATGTTGAGATGTGTCTGTAACTTGAACTCTGTGAAGCATTTATTTGGGCTGCAATTTCTGAGGCTGGTAACTCTAATGAACTTATCCTCTGCTGCAGAAGTAACTCTGGTTCTTCCTTTCCTGTGGCGGTCCTCATGAGAGCCAGWTTCATCATAGCACTTGATGGTTTTTGCGACTGCACTTGAAGAAACTTTAAAAGTTATTGACATTTTCCAGATTGACTGACCTTTATGTCTTAAAGTAACGATGGACTGTTCATTCTTTTTGCTTATTTGAGCTGTTCTTGCCATAATATGGACTTGGTCTTTTACCAAATAGGGCTGTCTTCTGTATACCGCCGTTACCTTGTCACAACACAACTGATTGCGTGAAACGCATTAAGGAAAGAAATTCCATAAAATAACTTTAAGAAGCACACCTGTTAATTTAAATGCATTCCAGGTAACTACCTCATGAAGCTGGTTGAGTGAATGCCAAAGTGTGCAAAGCTGTCGCAAGGCAAAGGGTGGTACTTGAAGAAAATATATTTTGATTTGTTTAACTTCTTTTTTTTTTCTTTTTTTTTTACTTAACTTTTTTGGCTACTACATGATCATACGTGTTATTTCATAGTTTTGATGTCTTCACTATTATTCTACAATGTAGAAAATATTAAGAATAAAGAAAACCCTGGAATGAGTAGGGTGTGCAAACTTTTGACTGGTACTGTATATATTTATACAGCTGGGCAAAAAAGTATTTAGTCAGCTCACCAATTGTGCAAGTTCTCCCACTTAAAAGATGAGAGAGGCCTGTAATTTCATCATAGGTACACTTCAACTATGACAGACAAAATGAGAAAAGAAAATCCAGAAAACACATGTAGGATTTTTAATGCATTATTTGCAAATTATGGTGGAAAAAATAAAATAAATCCCACTTTTAAGTGGGAGAACTTGCACAATTGGTGGCTGACTAAATACTTTTTTGCCACACTGTATATACAGTTGAAGTCGGAGTTACATACACATTAAATTGGAGTCATTAAATCCTGTTTTTTAACCACTCAACAAATTTCTTGTTAAAAAACTATAGTGTGGCAAGTCAGTTAGGACATCTACTTCGGCATGACACAAGTAATTTTTCCAACAATTGTTTACAGACAGATTATTTCACTTATAATTCACGTATCACAATTCCAGTGGGTCAGAAGTTTAATCCACTTAGTTGACTGTGCCTGTTAAACAGCTTGGAAAATTCCAGAAAATGATGTCATGGCTTTAGAAGCTTCTGATAGGCTAATTGACATCATTTGAGTCAATTGAGGTGTACTGTGGATGTATTTCAAAGGCCTCCCTAAACTCAGTGCCTCTTTGCTTGACATCATGGAAAATCAAAAGAAATCAGCCAAGACCTCCAAAAACTGTGGACCTCCACAAAGTCGGGTTCATCTGGGAGCAATTTGCCATGAACACTGAAATTGCTATTAAACTGAAGATCTCGACAACCCTGTGTACTACTCCCTTCACAAAACAGCGAAAACTGTCTCTAACCAGAATAGAAAGAGAGTGTAAGGTCCCGGTGCACAACTGAGCAAGAGGACAAGTACATTAGAGTGTCTAGTTTGAGAAACAGACACCTCCACAAGTCCTCCACTGGCAGCTTCATTAAATAGTACCCACAAAACACAGTCTCAACATCAACAGTTGAAGAGGGGACTCTGGGATGCTCTGATCCACCTCTTGATCCACCTCTATGCAGATGACACCATTCTGTATACTTCTGGCCCTTCTTTGGACACTGTGTTAATTAAACACCTCCAGACGAACTTCAATGCCATACAACTCTCCTTCCGTGGCCTCCAATTGCTCTTAAATGCAGGTAAAACTAAATGCATGCTCTTCAACCGATCACTGCCCACCTGCCTGCCCGCCCAGCATCACTACTCTGGACGGTTCGACTTAATATGTGGACAACTACAAATACCTAGGTGCTGGTAAGACTGTAAACTCTCCTTCCAGACTCACATTAAGCATCTCCATTCCAAAATTAAATCTAGAATAGCTTCCTATTTTGCAACAAAGCATCCTTCACTCATGCTTCCAAACACACCCTTGTAAAACTGACTATCCTACCGATCCTTGACTTCGGTGATGTCATTTACAAAATAGCCTCCAACACCTACTCAGCAAATTGGATGCAGGTCTATCACAGTGCCATCTGTTTTGTCACCAAAGCCCCATATACTACCAACCACTGCGAACTGTATGCTCTCGTTGGCTGGCCCTCGCTTCATATTTGTTTCCAAACCCACTGGCTCCGGGTCATTATAAGTCTTTGCTAGGTAAAGCCCCGCCTTATCTCAGCTCACTGGTTACCATAGCACCACCTACCCGTAGCGCGCTGCTCCAGCAGGTATATTTCCTGGTCACCCCCAAAGCCATTTCCTCTTTTGGCCGCCTTTCCTTCCAGTTCTCTGCTGCCAATGACTGGAACGAACTGCAAAAATCACTGAAGCGGAGACTCATATCTCCCTCACTAGCTTTAAGCACCAGCTGTCAGAGCAGCTCACAGATCACTGCACCTGTACATACCCATCTTTGAATAGCCCATCCAACTACCTCATCCCCATACTGTTATCTATTTCATTATTTTTGCTCCTTTGCACCCCAGTATCTCTACTTGTACACTCATCTTCTGCACATCTATCCACCAGTGTTTAATTGCTATATTTAATTATTTTGCCACTATGGCCTATTTATTGCCTTACCTCCGGTATCCTACCTCATTTGCACACACTGTATGTAGACTTTTTTCCTACGTATTATTGACTGTATATTGTGTTTATTCCATGTATAACTGTGTGTTGTTGTTTGTGTCCACTGCTTTGCTTTTATCTTGCCAGGTCGCAGTTGTAAATGAGAACTTGTTCTCAACTAGCCTACCTGGTTAAATAAAGGTGAAATAAAATAAATAAAAATACAAACATACATACCTTGTATCATACAGGGCGCAACGAGTTTTAACAGTCATGGAAATAAAAGTGATGAAAAGAGTGCTAAAAAGAAGATGGGAGAAAGATACTGGAGTTTTGGTGCCGGTGCAGCCAACTAGTGCTATATTGTCAAAACAATACGATATATCATCTAAAATAATATCCCGATATGTAACTGTATTAACAAACAAACAAAAAGATTCTCCATCACTATAATACACATTAGGTTGGAGGTCATGTCTGTTAGACTTCGCTTCCTACCTTAGATATGCACATGATGGAGCCACTTTCCGTTCCGACTTTTACGAGTATTAGCTAGACAAATTTTCTTACATGGTCCCACCCTTGTGTTTGTCTCTCCCTGACTCCCTCCCTCTGGGTTTGGTAAATTACAGGAGAGATTGCTCTGCTCCCCCCTCTACCTCTCTTAGTAAGGAATGAAATCAAAGCTACTCCAAAAGGAAACCAGGCCAGAACGCGGGAGGCTAAAAAACATCCCACCACCGCCCCTCCAAATCAGCTGTGGGAACACAGCAGGGCGCAGGGACGGGACCGCTGGTGTTAAAAAGCTGCCCAAAAGCACAGGCAAGCAAGCTTCCGCTCTGCCACCCAAACAAAACCCTCGAAACAATTACATTGGGAACGGTGAGTATCAGTGGCACTGGTTGGTTGGGAGAGAACCCTGTTGGCATGGATAATGTACCCGTCTTCGCATGTGGAAGGCCTCCCACCGTCCATCAGTCCATCCCTCCTTGTTCCCCTTCAGGATTGAATGGTAGTGTCCATGCTAGAAGGCTAGGGATTTACAGTAGTTTAAAGTTTAATTGTTCTTGTTGTGAAACAGGAAGTGAGGAGAGTGTGTACAGAGAGTTGCTTGCAGAGACTTCTCCATTTTCAGACAGCATAGCACTACAATAAGATACGCTGTGTACTGTGTCCCATCTTTGTTCCCCTGCCTGCCTGCCTGCCTCCGAGGGTTTCTGAAAACCCTTGCTTTTTTTTGTCTTTGGTGCATGATTATCTGGTTCATGGATCGTTTGGTTTCCCAGGGCGATGTGGCCATGTCTCGTGTCTGTGTGTGTGCCAGCGTCCGTGCATGTGACTTGTTTGACCCCACTGGAGTAAACTGCACTACCCAGGGACAATTGTGTTGATTGTAATGGGCATGCCTAACTTGGTATTTTATGAGTTTCTTAGAAGAAATGCCAGATTTTGGGCTCTTGATATTTCTGTTTCTGTTTAATATCCATTGTTATCCTCTGCCTATAATAATTTTGAGTGCACATTGTTCTCTTGTTGAGTGTCAGTAGTTTATTTGGTTTTGAATATCTTTTGTATATCTGCCAAATGGCTTATCTACATTACGACCTCTTTCACAGCCACTAATAATATTTGACTCTTAGACCCTGGCCATGACCCCACTCTATGAAGGTGTCTCAGGGAGAGTTGGGATATGCAAAAAAATGAATGCTTATAATACACACTTGTACATGTGTGAAATAGGACAAKTATAAGCACCAACCAAATAATAATAATAATTTTACTCTTCTTATTCCGTCACATGACCCCCAACATTCTATAGAAGTAATATGTGTTTTTTGTCAGGGACAATGCATCATTGATTGTTAATGTGTCAGACTTAGACAAAAGGCTCATGATCATCTGTAGTGCCTGGGCAGGTCATTTGACATTAAGGCACTAACAAAAGCGCATAAAACGCTACAGGACATCAGACAGTTTTTGCCGTTGTGTTTAACATAAATCTAATGAAGTTTCCTCTCCTCTCAGCCAAATCCTCTCATCCTAAGAAAACTGGAGGCACATCCAAGAGCACGGCCCAGTCCTCATCCTCCTCATCGTCCACACCGCGTACCACAAAGACCTCCAAGGACAGGCCTGCCAACCCAACTGGGACAGAGAAGACAAACAAGCGCGTCCTCCAACTAGTAACTGARCCTTCCAGCTTCTCTGGAGCTCCCAAGGCCTCCCCAGAGACAGACAGCCTTTCTGGGGAGAGYCGGGTCCCGGGCCCTGGGGATGGGCATGGGAACCAGGGGTGCAAGGAGGAGCCCTCTTCTGGCCCAGAGGGCAGGCCTGCTGCTCAGGATGACTCCTCTCTGACTGGAATGGATAYAGACAATGCCTCAGGAGCCAGTCCTCAGGACCCTGGGGAAAAGGCCCCTCTGGTCAACAACGCCACTGAGGACACTTTCTTCACCGAGTCTCATAGCGAGAGCTCCATGGAGGAAGCCCTGGGGACTGGGGAAGATGGAGGTGGTGACCGTGGGCAACAGTCGGGGGACGCAGACCATGAGTTAGAGAAACGTCAGTGGTATGTATCGATACTGCAACACAGATCTATAGGCTTCTAATGCAGAAAAACCCTATGGGAAGACCTGGGTCAAACACACTTTAAAGTATTTAAGATATGTGAGGTACACTTGATGTAGCTTGAATTCTGCACTTTTGGGACTGTTCCATTGAACCAGGSCAATTAAATCAAGTATTTGAAAATAGTTGAGTTATATATTTGACCCAGGTTGGAATTAAACGTCTCCTCCAAACTGAATAAAATAAAATGTCGTCTTACATCATAATTGCTGTCATGAAACTTTAGAATGAAATCTGGTGGCATTGGTGGGAAAGCTCTTTAACGCAATCATGATTCCCAAAATAGTACAGTATGCTTTAGAAAACTCCATTGAATGCATGGTGTAATTCTTACTGCATGTGTAGTGTAAATCGATTTGAAAAGTTTCAACTGTATTACATGATGTGGCAATGTTGTTCGTCATCCTCAGTGTTTTGCAGCTTGAGATGGTTAGCATTGGGAGTCACACAGTACTGCAGAAAATGGCACAGCAGTGTGAAAAGCTATCCTGTGTGGGAACATAATTATGATAGGTTTTGCTTTACTGGATTATTTCCCACTGGTATTGCACTTGATCATGTGTTCAACAGTAAGGTCATCACAAAGGTCAAAGTCTATAAATGTACAAAACTCTACCTTATAGTCACTACCACTCACAGTATGCATTKTAAAAGCTGTTGTTCTTAGTTTTCAACCTTTACATTTTACTATGTGCTGTATTCTTAGATGGCTCCTCGTTGCCGAAGTACTGTTCTGATGATGAACGGCACCACAGCTTGAGTTCAAAGCCCAGAAAATGCTGTAAATATTTTAGCAGCATCAGCAGCCTTGTTTACCATTTACCGCTACCTGGATTCAGTATTGTCATAATTCATAATGGCTGCTGTGTAATAGGGAGTAACCTATTTCAGCCCTCTATTTAAACATTTGGTGGTGTGGCAAATGGTTGTCTCTCTCTCTCTCTCTCTCTCTCTCTCTCTCTCTCACACACACACACACACGTCTGAGTCAGCATAGATGTCATAAATGGCTTTCATAGCCCTGAGCTGAACTGGTTTAACTTGAATTGGGACAGTAAGTCACAGAGCTCTGTCTGTGTTATAGGCCTTAAACCATTTGGAAAGATGATAGTTTACATGACTTGCATGATACCAGATTCATGAGGAAAAGACTGTTGGGAAAGTAAAGGCCTGTTTTCACCAACGTTTTTGGTCTATATACCCTTCATTAGAGTTTGTATATCGACATTTTCCATTATGCAACAAGGAAAACAATGGACATGATAAATAAATCYGAAGACAAGATAAATCAATCAGGTAAGAATGGTTTATCAGGGTTTTGATGATGTGACTCCAGGCCTACCAATGGGATTGGAGAGAAGAAGCTCCACAGTGTTAACCTGCAGAGCCCAGAGGTTACAGTCATCCCAGACAGCATTACGGAGTCTGACTACCAGTCCACAGTCAGCGACTCCGACTCAGATGGGCCCATCCTCTACCGAGACGAAGACGAGGATGAGGAGGACGAGTATACCACAAGTAAGGAATCCGTCACAGATATAGAAGCTTAAAGCTCATTGTAGTCAGCATGTGTTAAATGTCTGTCTGTCCAGCCTTTGCAACAAATTAGTCCGTAGCCACTCGTGCACTAGAAACAAGGACTAGAAACAAAAACAAAATAAAAGGACTACAAACAATGAAAACAACCTTGATAACAATCTCACTTATTGTGTATCCACACTCTTTATTGGTGGTTTTATATGTACTTCTTGACTTATATTTTATATTTACTGCACAGCACACATTCCTATAAAGCCGTACTCTTGTCCTCTAACTCAGCCCATTTTAAGACTCTCTGGGGGCAGCCTGCATGGCGTAGGCTGGAGGAAGGGACTAGCTAGATTTTCATGATTATTATTGGTTTTGTAGGCTCCCTAGCCAGTAAGATCCGCCGCAGGGACACCCTGGCCATCAAACTGGGCAACCGGCCCAGCAAGAGAGAGCTGGAGGAGAAGAACATCCTGCCTCGCACCTCTGAGACCGAGAGGCAGGAACTCCGCCAGCAGATTCACTCCAAGCTAGTGAGGTACAGAGTACACCAATGGAGTCATGCACACACACACACACACACACACACACACACACACACACACACACACACACACACACACACACACACACACACGCATTGTGTGTATTTAAGATTGTATTTAATCTGAAATAACTGTTCTGGTGTGAGATTTCCGAAAACTTGGTAGCACTAAAATCCTCTTTCATCCAAGGGACTTAAGATGATCTTAGTGCTACAAAGCTTTTGGGGAACTCACCCCTGTTCCCAAATCACTGAGGCATTGTCTCGTTTCATTCTCCCTCTGTCCCTCACAGACGACTTAGTCAGAGGCCCAGCACTGAGGAACTGGAGCAGAGGAACATTCTGAAACGTGAGTGACGACAGACATATGCCACCACAGACAGACAGCACCACATTGGCCCCAGTCAGACAACCCCTTAGTACTGTACAAGACATTTCCTCCACACAAGGTCTGTTTGTCTTCTGGCTTTGGTCATGTGTGTTTTTCAGATTATATACTGAACAAAAATATAAACGTAACAGTCAAATCTCTGAAATTGTTACTTGAGTTACAGTTCATATAAGGAAATCAGTCAATTTAAATAAAAAAAAATAGGCCCTAATCTATGGATTTCACGACTTGGAATACAGATATACATCTTTTGGTCACCGATACCTTTAAAAAAACAGATAGGGGCGTGGATCAGAAAACTAGTCAGTATCTGGTGTGAGCATAATTTGCCTCATGCAGTGCGAAACATCTCCTTCGCATAGTTGATCAGGCTGTTGATTGTGGGCTGTGGAATGTTGTCCCACTCCTCTTCAATGGCTGTGCGAAGTTTCTGGATATTGGCAGGAACTGGAACACGCTGTCGTACACGTCGATCCAGAGCATCCCAAACGTGCTCAATGGATGACATGTCTGGTGAGTATGCAGGCCATGGAAGAACTGGGACATTTTCAGCTTCCAGGAATTGTGTACAGATCCTTGTGACATGGGGCCGTGGATTATAATGCTGAAACATGAGGTGATGGTGGCGGATGAATGGCACGACAATGGACCTCCAGGATCTCGTCACGGTATCTCTGTGCATTAAAATTTCCATCGATTTTAAAATGTAATTGTGTTTGTTGTCCATAGTTTATGCCTACCCATACCATAACCCCACCGCCACCACGGGCCACTTTTTACAACGTTGACATTAGCAAACCACTCGCCCACAAGAAGCCATACACGTGGTCTGCGGTTCTCTACAACAACGTTGGAGGCAGCTTATGGTAGAGAAATTAACATTCAATTATCTGGCAACAGCTCTGGTGGACATTCCTGCAGTCAGCATGCAAATTGCACACTCCCTCAAAACTTGAGACATCTGTGGCATTGTGTAGTGTGACAAATATGCATATTTTAGAGTGGCCTTTTATTGTCCCCAGCACAAGGTGCACCGGTGTCATGATCATGCTGTTTAATCAGATTCTTGATATGCCACACCTGTCAGGGGGATGGATTATCTTGGCAAAGACCAACACTTTATATGTTGCGTTTATTTTTGTTCAGTGTTGATAGTTCAGTTCCACATGACCTAAACAGCTGATGACTTTATCCCATTCAGTCAAAGGTTGATGCTAGACCAGTTACGATTTCATAAGGATACGGTGTATGTGAATAAYTTTGCCCCGCTGGAATCCAAGACAAAGGTGAAGTTGTTCTCCTGGCTTGGACAGCTGTGCATCAAGGTCTAATGGTGCATTGATGTGGGGGGAGMCCAGTTATCGACTGATGGCTCATCTACTTGCCCAGTTTATTGGTTAGTAAATCAATTTTGTGAAACACATTACGCCAGATTGAGCATGACCAGTGAAGAATTAACATTTCTAAGAGAATAACATCTTGAGGTCTTATCGTGCCAGACAATGTTTTACATTTTTGGGTCAGAGAAGGTCAGGATAAAAGTCAATAGGAATGTGTTATTTATGTTTACCTGGTCATTCTCTCTATCTCCTAGAAGCTAACTTTGTTCTAAGCAAATCAAACTTAATCTAAAGTGCATCGGAACACACTTTACAGAAAAATCTAAGGACTACCATTTGATCAACAGGCTTAAAACATGTTCCTGTAATACAGTCAATGCTCACGTGGAGACTTCCTGTCTATTAAACAGGAAGCAGTGAAAGAAGGGGCCATTTTGTTGTTGTAATCTTGCTGGGGTGTTACTGCATTATTTATGAGATCTTTGTGGTGGAATCATAATGCATGAGGCTAAGAGGGAGAGGGCAGTTAACTGACTGTTGCCTTATTGAAAGCAGATGGCAAAGGTTGCACGCCTCCCAGGGACTCTATGCACATCTGTCACACACTCAACAACTACCTGTTGAAGAATATAACACAGGTCTACATTGTGCTCTGGTTTAAAGAGTTGACTATGTATGGTTAAGAAAATACGACTCCAAATCAAAGTTTGTCAGATGTTTTCAGACCTCAAAAGCAGACTGTTGAGATAAGTCCATGTTTCAGGCCATCTGTTTTTGTAGATGCAGCCATATGGCATGTTCCAAAATCAATGGGAAAGATGAGCACTGTATCATTTCCAGACTTTCTATTAACCACATTGCTTAATTAATAATCACTATATTGGGCAGTGAAGTACCACCTTAGCCTACTTACAACTTCTTTTTAATTTCACTGCAGAGACGAATGAAGCTGATAAACATGAAGCCATACAAGAGATTAAAAGAAGACTCTCCCGAAAGGTACTGTCATTTATACTTTATTTAGGCACACCAATATTAGGCTTGCTGAATGTCCACATCTCATTAGACATAAAATTAATGTAATGACTCGTGTTGATACAGTGCATTCGAAAAGTATTCAGGCCCCTTGATTTTTTCCACATTTTGTTACGTTACAGCCTTATTCTAAAATGTGTTAAATAGTTTTTTTTGCTCCTCATCAATCTACATACAATACCKCATAATAACAAAGACAACGTTTGACATTTTTGCACATTAATAAATAAATAAAATAATAATAATGAAATGTCACATTTACAAAAGTATTCAGACCCTTTACTCAGTACTTTTTTGAAGCATCTTTGGCAGCGATTACAGCCTCGAGTCTTCATGGGTATGACGCTACAAGCTTGGCGCAACCTGAATTTGGGGAGTTTCTCCCATTCTTCACTGCAGATCCTCTCAAGCTCTGTCAGGTTGGATGGGGAGTGTCGCTGCACAGCTATTTTCAGGTCTCTCCAGAGATYTTCGGGCTCTGGCTGAGCCACTCAAGGACATTCAGAGACTTGTCCTGAAGCCACTCCTGCGTTGTCTTGGCTGTGTGCTTAGGGTCGTTGTCCTGTTGGAAGGTGAACCTTGGCCCATGTCTGAGGTCCAGAGCGCTCTTCATCAAGGGTCTCTCTGTACTTTGCTCGGTTAATCTTTCCATCTATCCTGACTAGTCTCCCAGTCCCTGACGCTGAAAAACATCCACACAGCATGATGCTGCCACCACCATGCTTCACCGTAGGGATGGTGCCAGGTTTCGTCCAGACATGACGCTTGGCATTCAGGCCAAAGAGTTCAATCTTGGTTTCATCAAACCAGAGAATCTTGTTTCTCATGGTCTGAGAGTCTTTAGGTGACTTTTGGCAAACTCCAAGCGGGCAGTCATGCACTTTTTACTGAGGAGTGGCRTCCGTCTGGTCACACTACCATYAAGGCCTGATTGGTAGAGTGCTGCAGAGATGGTTGTCCTTCTAGAAGATTCTCTAATCTTCACAGAGGAACTCCGGAGCCATGTCAGAATGACCATTGGGTTCTTGTTCAACTCCCTGACCAAGGCCCTTCTCCCCCGATTGCTCAGTTTGGCCGGGTGGCCAGCTCTAGGAAGAGTCTTGGTGGTGGCAAACTTCTTCCATTTAAGAATTATGGACGCCACTGTGTTCTTGGGGACCCAATTGTTTTGGTACCCTTCCCCAGATCTGTGCCTCGACACAATCCTGTCTCGGAGCTCTACGGACAATTCCTTCGACCTCATGGCTTGGTTTTTGCTCTGACATGAACTGTCAACTGTGGGACCTTTTATATACAGTTGAAGTCGGAAGTTTACATACACCTTAGCCAAATACATTTAAACTCAGTTTTCACAATTCCTGACATTTAATCCTAGTAAAAATTCCCTGTCTTAGGTCAGTTAGGATCACCACTTTATTTTAGGAATGTGAAAATGTCAGAATAATAGTAGAGAGAATGATTTATGTCAGCTTTTATTTCTTTCATCACATTCCAGTGGGTCAAAAGTTTACATACACTCAATTAGTATTTGGTAGCATTGCCTTTTAACTTGTTTAACTTGGGTCAAACTTTTCGGGTAGCCTTCCACAAACTTCCCACAATAAGTTGGGTGAATTTTGGCCCATTCCTCCTACAGAGCTGTGGAACTGAGTCAGGTTTGTAGGCCTCCTTGCTCGCACACGCTTTTCAGTTTTGCCCACAAATGTTTCTATAGGATTGAGGTCAGGGTTTTGTGATGGCCACTCCAATACCTTGACTTTGTTGTCCTTAAGCCATTTTGCCACAACTTTGGAAGTATGCTTGGGTTGTCCATTCTCCATTTGGAAGACCCATTTGCGACCAAGCTTTAACTTCCTGACTGATGTCTTTGAGATGTTGCTTCAATATATCCATATAATTTTCCTGCCTCATGATGCAATCTATTTTGTGAAATGCACCTGTCCCTCCTGCAGCAAAGCACCCCCACAACATGATGCTGCCACCCCTGTGCTTCAAGGTTGAGATGGTGTTCTCCAAAACATACAATGTCATTATGGCCAAATAGTTATATTTTTGTTCATCAGACCGGAGGCATTTCTCCAAAAAAGTACGATCTTTGTCCCCATGTGCAGTTGCAAACCGCTAGTCTGGCTTTTTATGTCGGTTTTGGAGCAGTGGCTTCTTCCTTGCTGAGCCGCCTTTCAGGTTATGTCGATATAGGACTCTTTCACTGTGGATATAGATACTTTTGTACCTGTTTCTCCAGCATCTTCACAGGGTCCTTTGCTGTTATTCTGGGATTGATTTGCACTTTTCACACCAAAGTACGTTCATCTCTAGGAGACAGAACGCCGCCTCCTTCCTGAGCGGTATGATGGCTGCGTGTTCCCATGGTGTTTATACTTGCGTACTATTGTTTGACAGATGAACGTGGTAACTTCAGGCGTTTGGAAATTGCTCCCAAGGATGAACCAGACTTGTGGAGGTCCACAGTTTTTTTCTGAGGTTTTGGCTGATTTCTTTTGATTTTCCCATGATGTCAAGCAAAGAGCACTGCGTTTGAAGGTAGGCCTTGAAATACATCCACAGGTACACCTCCATTTGACTCAGGCTAATTGACATAATTTATCAGAAGCTTCTAAAGCCATGACATCATTTTCTGGAATTTTCCAAGCTGTTTAAAGCACAGTCAACTTAGTGTATGTAAACTTCTGACCCACTGAATTGTGATACAGTGAATGTAAGTGAATAATCTGTCTGTAAACAATTGTTGGAAAAAATTACTTGTGTCATGTACAAAGTAGATGTTCTAACCGACTTGCCAAAACTATAGTTTGTTAAGTGTTGAGTGGTTGAATGAGTGGTTGAAAACGAGTTTTAATGACTCCAACCTAAGTGTATGTAAACTTCCAACTTCAACTGTTGACAGGTTGTGGCCTTTCACAAATCATGTCCAATCAATTGAATTTACCACATCTCAAGGATGATCAATGGAAACAGGATGCACCTGAGCTCAATTTCGAGTCGTAGGGCAAAGGGTCTGAATACTTTTTATGTAAGGTTATTCTGTTTATTCGTTTTTATAAATGTGCAAACATTTCTAAAAACCTGTTTTCACTTTGTCATTATAAGTATTGTGTGCAGATTGGGGGGGGGTGGGGGGTGATTTAATCAACTGTAGAACAAGGCTGTAATGTAACAAATTTTGGAAAAAGTCAATGAGTCTGAATACTTTCCGAATGCACTGTATATTTGCGTACACAGATCCATCTGGTGGACACAGCTGGAACTGATTAACTGGAACCAAACACATGTCAAACTCATGTAGACTGAATATATGGACTGAACTCAATATAATGAATTACCAAACAATGTCTTGATTTCTGAATTACCAAACACATTTCTAACTCATTTGTTCCTTGTAAATTAGGTAACTTTTTTGTTTTTTGACAATGTTAAAATTCAGCAATCGCTATGACTCAGTTGCCACAGTTGCATAACTGTAGGGCATTCCAACTCTGTGTGAGCAGCATGCCTCAAAGTGTAGCATCAGGCTGCTTTGAAATTCCTCAGATTGCTCGCCCCCAGTGGTGGTAGGGAGGGAAGAGGGGATTGGGAAGAGGGGATTGGCCAGGGTTAGGCCAACGAGGCTTGACCTCAGCTATATTGAGAACCGGAGTCTAGTTCCAAACTGTGCTCCCGTATGGCACCGTGGAAGCAGTTAAACTTTCCCCACAACTCTCTACCCATCTTCTCCCGGGCCCCAAATGTTTTATCTACAAGTCCCAATTTACAGTTGTCAATCACTGGTTACTTGTGTGTGTGTGTGTAGCTGAGTGTGAGGCCCACAGTAGCAGAGCTGGTGGCTCGGCGGATTCTGCGCTTCAATGAGTATGTGGAGTGCACAGATGCTAAGGACTATGACCGCCGTGCAGACAAACCCTGGACCAGGCTCACTCCAGCTGACAAAGTYGGTCCCAGACTCCTACTGTATAATGTTATTGCAAGAGAACCTAAAATACATGACATTCGTAATGTGATTAAATACTTGGAATAAGACAGGTTATAAAAAGGTGTAATTAAAAAACGTTTTGTTAGAATTTCATTCCTCATGCATACCACATACTGGCCAGCAACTGAACCATACTCTAAATACATTATTCACAAATAATAATAATGATTTATCATTTAAAGCTGCAATATGTAACTTTTTGGGCAACCTGACCAAATTCACATAGAAATGTGAGTTATAGATATGTCATTCTCATTGAAAGTGATGTTGAATGTGTGCTATTTCTATGTTTTTTTGATTTTGCACCTTTTACTTTCAGTTTTGTACACTAGCTTCAAACAGCTGAAAATACAATATTTTTGGTTATTGAAAATATATTTCACAGTGGTCTAGATTGTACAATGATTCTCTACACTATACATTTCTTGTTTTGTCACAAACTGAAGTTAGGCAAATTATTCTAATTTTAGCAACCAGGAAATGGTGGAGCGATTTCTGCATATTGCATCTTTAATCTTCAGTTATATGAAACATGTTTACCTGTCTGAAAGTATTGATGTTCTGACTTTTATTTTTTTTATTTTTTTTTGTTCTTCTTTGTAAATGAAGACTTTGATCTTGAATGTTTATATTCCCTCAGGCTGCTATCCGTAAAGAACTGAATGAGTTCAAAAGCAAAGAGATGGAAGTTCATGAAGAGAGCAAGCAATTCACCAGGTAATGACAACTTCGACCTTATTGACCCCCAGCCATTATACTACATTATGTTATGAGTCATACAAGATAATAAACTGCTGTTTTGATTTAGTACTAGTATGCAGTGTACTATAATAGGTAGACTGCCGCTCTGAACCAACAGCATCTGTTTTCCCTGTGCCTTGGCAGGTTCCATCGGCCCTGAGGTGTCTATTTCTCCAGTGGGGGTCCTGGTCAGCTGCCGGCCCTGCCTGAGGGCTCTTTCTTCCCGCTGCCCTGTGTCCCACTGTGGGCTTCCCCGAAGCCTGGAGCCTAGATGCCCCTAGGCACAGACACATGGACAATGTCCCCTGGGGCAAACCGGTCTCCAGCTATAGAGATCAATGACATTGGGCCACACAGACCAGACTGAGCTTTAGTGTTGTGTGGAAAGATACAGAGAGAGAGAGTGGCCAATATCCATCCAGAGAATGTGAATGGGCCGAGCCCATGCCCATTCACAGTCTTTGCACACCATGAAGAAAYAAAACTGTTGCACTTTGTAACACAGCGCTGATTGAATTACCCACATACTGTACCTGTTGGCTTCCCCTAATGCCCCCTAACAAGCTTTGYCCAAGTCCCTGTGGAAGGGAAATGGTTTTGCAACTATGGCGATGTTGTAGGTTAGGCAAGTCCAGCCAAGGGTAACGGTAATCAAATCAATACAGCATAAACGGTGCAATTAAATGCTTACTTGCYAGCTTCCTRAACAGTGCAATGAAAAATATAAACAAATCAAAAAGTTAAACACATAGTCATAAGCTTAACGTAATGTAAGTGCATGGAAAGTAGTGTTTAAGAAAGAATGGTCACTTTTACTGCCATGTGGTTTTGATGGTGGAAATGAAGGTGATTTAGGCTTTGTTTTAAGGGGTGATTGTTCATGCTGATCTTAAAGTGGCTGGGACTACATGAATTGTGCCTAGATACTAAGCATTATGTATCATTACTATATGTGTCATGCTTTTTGGAACTGTAAGTTACCATTATTGAGCATATCTTTATGGGGACAGAGCAGAGGGGACCCTTTTGATTGGTGTAGGCAATTCTTTGCAAATTCCCCTCTATCTGCAAGTCAACCAGTGAGTTTCCAAATTTAGAGCACGTTCAGACAAAATTGGTCTGCTTTTGATTGGTTGAGCTGTTCGTAATGGATGGTCTGTGTAGTTTGAAAGGATGTGGTAAATGTTAGCATTTTACAGACCCAGATAAATCCATCAGGAGCTTTTTTCCTGATCATAAAATGTCCAAAATGTCTTCTGTAAAGCATTTCTTTGACATATCTGTGATCAGGTGTACCAATCCATCAGAATTTATATTCATTTCAGACTGCTAAGGGCAGGTGTAGAATATGGGAGGAGAACCACCGTATTCATGTCCATTTTTTCTCGTTCTATAAATTTTTTGTAAGAAAATGTATATCTGATGCATGATCACAACATTACTGCCAATTACCTGATAGATTTTTACATTGATGTGATGAACAGGACAATTTTCATAGTTTCTTTTTAAACCCACCCCAATCTCGATTGATGGCGCTATGTGCTGTTCATATGTGAGTACTGTATCTTTGAATTATGTCATGTACATAATAGTAATGTATATGCAGTTATTGTCACTCCCATATTTATCATGCATATAGGTCTATACGTGCATCATATGCCTCTAAATGTCTTTATTTTTCAGTTGTTGATCACATTACTGTAGATACCATTTATGCGAAACATCAACGGTGTATGCTCAGGAGGAAGATGCCATAACCCTTCAGTATTAGGTACATAGACTGAAAGTGACCCCATGGCCACTGAATTGGTGTCACATGTTGACTTAGACATCCATTAGGATGTCATGTATATTGATGAAAATACACACTGTATGTCTCACCGTCATTGTGTATTGGTTTGTATGAGATACCTTTTTTTCGTACTGCTTCTGTGATCATTGTGCACAATGGTTTTAAAGTGGCCAGGATCCAAATGTTGTAGAAGTGTGTTTGTGTTGAAAATCATCTGTGCAGTGGAAAGTAATGTGTCTGCCTGGCCTGAGCCCACCGTGCAGTCAACTGTGAAGCCATTGAGTGGGTCAATTAAAAGCTGAGCAGGAGGGGGTGCACTCGGTCTCAGTGGCATATTGTCTTTCTATCTGGTCCTTGGCCATTGATCCCAGTTGAGAAGGGATAGTCCAAAGCACCTCTGTGGATCTAGGCAGCATCAAGTGCCAAAAGTAAAATGTTCAGTCTCTTAGAAGGGTCAAACTTACAGGCAGGACTGCACACTTGACCAAAGACTACACATCTCTCAAGTAATATTCTTTGTCATATTTTGAAGC
Organism: Salvelinus sp. IW2-2015; assembly: GCF_002910315.2. NCBI lineage: Eukaryota > Metazoa > Chordata > Actinopteri > Salmoniformes > Salmonidae > Salvelinus > Salvelinus sp. IW2-2015. Next base: position 45,001,550 of record NC_036848.1, read on the forward strand.
AGTGTATCTCTGTGCTGTAAATATATGTAGCTAATATGTGTGTGGAAGATACTTTATGTGAATGTCTATTGAAGTGGAATGGGTTACTTTTGAGCCGTTTGTTTGACACCTGCTAAACTCACATTTTATGCAAACACACAGTTGCTTAAATGTCTTAACATTTTACTAGAAGTAAGACAGATGCAGCATGTCAATTTGTATCACTTTCCATTGGGTTACATCAACACAACTCACATGGATGGGGGTTTATTGGTTTCAGTTTGTAGGTTAATGCAGGAGTTGCAGTCAAACCGACATTGCTTGTCAGTGGAGGCTGCTGAGGGGAGAACGGCTCATAATAATGGCAGGAACGGAGGGAATGGAATGGCATCAAACACCTAGAAACCATGTTTTTGATGTACTTGATARCATTCCCYATTCCGCTCCCATCATTACCTTGTGGTGCCACCAACCTCCTACTTACATTTGTGCACAGTTTTGTGATATTGGCCATTGGTTTCACAGGCTCAGCAATATGACATGATATCATACGGTACACAGCGAGGCGACTTCCTGTTTACAGCCATGAACAACAATGGAGTGTGTGAGCTTGTTTTGCACAGCTGGGGGAAGCCGAACCATGTAACCAAAGGTAGAGTTTGCTGTTGTAATCAATTGCTGTAGAGTCGGGGGCGGCAAATGTTGGTCACTAACTAAAACACGACAGATAAGGACTAATTGTCAGACAGATCAAAAAAGCAAGACTTGTTTCTCAGACAGCACCATGACACTGTTCCATTTGTCTCTGATTCAAATGGCTATTAACGTTTGTTAATCTGAAGTGCTAACTCCGCCCACCCGGGCAACAGCCAAGGGACCGGGCCTTGCAAAACAAGCTCGCTCGATTATAAATCTGCCAAAATTGCTTCTATTGGCTGTTTCCAAATTGTGCCCTCCTTTGCGGCATGCCTACACTGGGAAGAGCCAATAGTAGTAATAGTAATACATGGGATTTATATAGRGCTTTACAATGGTAGAAACTAAAACAATGCCAGACTAACAACAGGAAGAAACATGAAACAAAGAGAAGGGGGTAGGGCTTGAAGGTAGGAAAATAATGGGGCGGCTAAGGTAGATTGATCAGTCACTAGCCCTGTTTATACCTGGTGCTAACATGTGTCCTTTGTCCTAATCTTGTCCACATTCTGATTGTGCCCATATATTTAGACAGGTGTAGACAATTTAAAATACTTATGTGTTCAGATCTTATAAGTGTAAACTGACATGATCAGCACAATATCTGGATGAAGGACACATGTAAGAACTAGGTATAAACAGGGCTAGTGATGAGTATATTTTGGGGATCTCGTCCTTTGAAAAAGGAGTGGCAGACTTGGCAGATTCGTTATTGACATCTTTAAGCAGCAATTGCTATTATTAAAGGTTAAATAAAAAAAATATAGAAAGTTTCCCCGCTGTGTGGGATGATGTCATACTGATGAGTACACTGTAATCAATGGAGCAGTCTAGCCAGTAAGGGACACAACATATTGTACACCCTCACCTTGAAATATTGAAACTCAAAACAGCGTAGCCTTCTATCATCAGAGGCGCCAGGCCTGTAATAGAAGATTTAAATTATATTTACAGTGTTTTTCTCAAGTCTTGTTTACTCCCCTGCTCCTGAAATGTACACAATTTGTTCAGGTGGAGATTAAGTGAAATGAAATATATAAAAAAAATGGTGTCCTGGCTTGATAATTTGATGTACTGTATTGTAAGAATTATTTCACAACTATAGAAAGTTTTAATTTACCTCCTAGACCTAGACTATGCATTGACCTTGACGTTTAGTGTTTCGTGGTCATTTAACGCTCTTCTAATCATATCTGGAACACAGTGTAGCTACTATTATAACTCATAATTATATATCACAGACCTAGGGTTGCAAAATTCTGGTAACTTTCCCAAAAATCTCAGGTTTTACAGAAATCCTGGTTGSAATATTCCGGATTTMCTGGTATACAYTCCACATACGTTGACTAATAGTTATACAAATGCAATGCGTCCCACTCTAATTGAAGTTGATAAAGCCAGGCGTTACATCCATGTTTCAATTGTCTCAAGGGTTAAGAATCCTTCTTTAACCTGTCTCCTCCCCTTCATCTACACTGATTGAATTGGATTTAACAAGTTACATCAATAAGGGATCATAGCTTTCACCTGGTCAGTCTATGTCATGGAAAGAGCAGGTGTTCCTAATGTTTTGGACAATCAGTGTACACACCAATGTATGACAAATCCCTAAGGACTGCCATGAAAATAATTTCTGTGCTTTCCCATTATCAAGTGACCTTTTAATTAAAGGAACGACTGCAATGAAGTGAAATGAATCAAATGGAAAAATACATAATTTAAGGAGAAATTAAAATCAGTCGATACAAATCCAACTTGAATATTAATAGATGTTGTTGGTAGAAATGTAATTTCAGACCAGGATAGCTGAACCTATTGTAAGGGTTGTGATATACTGCTCTGAACAGGTTGCAAATGGCTTTCACGATAAATCAAGTATTGTTCCCCTACTAAATACCACTATACAAGTTTAAGTTACTGTATTGTGGCAGGTAAATGCTTTTTAAAGGTTGCTAAATGAACCACATGTCCTCTTTGTGCTCCTCGCAGACTGCATATCACTTTAATTAGTCACAGACTGCTACCAAAGTACATTAAAGGATAAATTGATAACCCAATTTTTCACAGCTCATCTGCCATACCAGCCTGCCAGCTATCTGTAGAGGCTTCGGCGGCATGTGTGTAATGAAAGTGACTCTGTGAACGGGTTAAGGGAAGCGGCTCATCCTAGCTAAGGCTCTGTCTAAATGATGATACGTTCGCTCAATCTGCCCTCAGTCTGTCTTGTAGATGTCATGCACCTGGAAAATGTGATTTCACTAGCAGGATGACTTTCCCCATCTGGTACACTGCCTAGGTTTGTATTCCATCGTGATCTATAGATAATTCACAAAAGGCAGTGTTCAATCCGTTTTTCTCCCAGATGGATGTTCCTCTTTGTGAACCTGGGATTTACCCATTTGAATGTTTTCTATTACTTCCTAATGAGTTTAGAGAACAGAGAGCTACAGTGAGATTAAAGTGCTTCTTGTGTCGCTCTGAATCCACAATGTGYCAGAGGTTGAAAAGCCATAACACATAACGTTTTCTCAACAAGTTATTGTCAATAATATCAAAGGCTGCACTGAAATCAAACAGTACAGCTCCCTAAATCTTCTTATCAATTTCTTTCAAGCAATCATCGGTCATTTATGTCATTGAGGAACATAAGCATGCTGAAAGTCTGTTCATTTATTTACAGAGAAATAGCATTGTATTTGTTCAACAACAACAAAAAGTCAACAGTTTGCTAAGAGCTGGCAGCAAGCTGATAGGGTCTGCTGTTAGAACCAGTAAAGGCCGCATCTTGGGTAGCGGAATGACTTTGGCTTCTTTCCAGCCCTGAGGACAAAGACTTTCCTCTTGGCTCAGATTAAAGATAATTATGACAGATAGGAGTGGCTATAGTGTCAGCTACCATCCACAGTAGCTTTCCATCTAAGTTGTCAATGCCAATAGGTTCATCATTATTGATCGATAAATAATTTTTCCACCTCTCCCAAACTAACTTTACATAATTCTAACTTGCAATGCTTTTCCACAGTATTAGTAAAAATGTGATCAATACATGTGCAAGATCTTGTTCCTGTAATGTTTGTAAACACCCTGGTAGGTTGATTATTAACCTGAACCAGATTTCAGGCACTTGATTACATCCAGGTTGATGAAGACGAGTCAATATTCAGGTCCCCAAAAAAGTAGACCTCTGGGTTTACATCACATACACTATCAAGCATTTCACACATATTATTTAGATACTGACTTATCACTTGGTGCCTATAGCAACACCCCAAAAGAAAAGGCTTTAGATGTGCCAAGTGAACCTGCAACCACAACACTTCAATAACACTTGACATAAGATCTTCTTTAAGCATTACAGGGATATGGTCTGAATATATACACCAACACCTCCCCCATACAGATTCCCGTTTATTCTATAGATTTTATAACCTTGTATTGCTACTGCTGTATCATCATATGAAAGAAATTGCTAATATATGAATGTTATCTGATGTTAGCAATTTCTAAGGCTACATAATGTGCGTGTGCGTGTGCGTGTGTGTGCGTGTGCGCGCTGCGGGGTTGAACCAACGAACCCATAGGCTTGGCTCTCATCCCTTCCAGGCTTTTGGGAGGGAGGGTGGAAAATGAGCCTGTCATAGCGGATGTAAGCAATGTCCCAACTCTTTCACCCAATATGGATGAAAATACCTTCACATTAAAGCTGACAGTCTACACTTTAACCTCATAGTCATTGTATCTTTTCAAATCCAAAGTGCTGGAGTACAGAGCCAAAACAACAAAAAATGTGTCACGGTCCCAATACTTTTTTAGCTCACTGTATCTAAAGAAATATATGAAAGTAAATATCTGAGCCAGCACAATACGGCTCAGATGTGGTTTGAATGGTTAAATAAATGAATACATTGCACAGAAGTTCATGACACAATGCATTCAATCCATTTAAACAGACAATTAATTGACAATGTCAACATAAGACCCAGCAGTATAATTACAGACACCATGATGTTACCTTTTGTGACCTGGAGACAAGACACAGGCAAATCACTCAGGGTTATATCCGAGTCATCACTGTGAATTAGTGTAAATGAATGCTTCCATTCTGTGGGCGTTAACTACAGATTAATTTGTAGAAGAATACACACACATCTTAACTCAATTGAAAAGTATATTTCCTGTTACATCTATGAACATCCACTCTGTGCATCACTATGAGTCCAGGTCAAAGGGTCATAAATTAAATAAGATTGTATTAATATATTATTATTATTATTATACACTCCCCTCCATACGTATTTGGACAGTGAAGACATTTTTTTTTAATATAAAATAATATATATATATATATATATATATGGCTCTATACAGTACTCCATTTTAGATTTGATAGATTTCATATTAGGCAACAGTATAGAATGTCAGCTGTTATTTGAGGGTATTTTCATGTTTTTTTGTATTTGTATTTTATTCTGGATCCCCATTAGCTGCCACAAGGCACCAGCTACTTTTCCTTGGGTCTATAAACAATTACATACTCTAAAACAATACATAACACAACACATTATTACACTACTATATTACTACTCTACCATAACACATCTACAATACAAAATCAATAATACAGCAACATTTAAAAAAAAAAAAATGTGTGTGTAGATTGCAGGTGTTAGCATGTGTTTGCAAAGCTGTGTGTGTGTGCATGTCTCTTCACAGTCTGCGCTGTTCCATAACGTGTAGTTTTATCTTTTTTTAAATTCYATTTTACTGCTTGACTGAGTTACTTGATGTGGAATAGAGCTCCATCTAGTCATCATTTAGAAATGAAAGCACTTTATGTATCTAGTCCCACCCTTTAAAGAACTCATAAGTATTTGGACAAATTCACTTAGTGTAGTCCCACATTCCTTGCACACAATGACTACAGGCTTGTGACTATACAAACGAGTTGGTCACACAAGCTTGATGTAGTCATTGTGTATAAGGAATTATGACTTCTTCAACTGGGGGGGACAACTAMWTACATAAAGTACTTTCATTTCTAAACGGTATTAAAATACCCTTAAAAAGGTGACATCCTGTACTGTCACCTCATATGAAACYTGGATCTCAAATCCAAAATACTGGAGTATAGAGCCACATTTTGAATTTTAGCATCACTGTTCAAATACATATGGGGGTGATGTATTTGCAATTCCATTACTTGATACAGTACATTCGGAAAGTATTCAGACCCATTGACTTTTTCTACATTTGTTTACAWTACAMCCTTATTCTAAAATGTATTACATATGTTTTTGCCCCTCATTAATCTACACACAATAACCCATAATGACAAAGCAAAAACGGTTTAGAATTTTTGCAAAACAAATATTAAAAAATGTACTGAAATATGACATTAACATAAATGTTCAGACCCTTTACTCAGTACTTTGTTGAAGCACCTTTGGCTGTGATTACAGCCTTGAGTTTTCTTGGGTATGAAGCTACAAGCTTGGCACACCTGTATTTGGGGAGTTTCTCCCATTCCTTTCTGAAGATCCTCTCAAGTTCTGTCAGGTTGGAGGGGTGCATATCTGCACAGCTATTTTCAGGTCTCTCCAGAGATGTTTGATCAGGTTCAAGCCCAGGCTCTGGCTGGGCCACTCAAGCACATTCAGAGACTTGTTCCGAAGCCACTCTTGCGTTGTCTTGGCTGTGTAATTAGGGTTGTTGTCCTGTTGGAAGGTGCCTGAGGTCCTGAGCAGGTTTTAATCAAGGAACTCTGGGGGGAAAAAACGAGCTCTAACTGGGAAAATATGTTTTGAATGGTCATCCAACTCGGAAACTCTGCCTCTTTCTAGAGCTCCAACCTGAAGATAACTGACATTATGATCAACCTTGTTTTTTTGCCCAAGTTCCCAGTTGTCTTGAATGCACCATAAATCCAGAGAATACCAGACTTTTATGACWYYGTTTGCTGACAAAATGTGCCCACAAGGACTGCCGCGCCACCTTCCTGTTCAAGTGAGCACAGCACAACAAAGRGAGTCCAAAAATGTATTGTATATTGCTGTATAAATTACGTAATATGCCAGGGAGATATGTATACTGTAGCTAAGAAAGTAATACTAAGTTTATGTAGTTGTAGTAAGCTGTTAGTAGCCCATGTGCCTCACCCTAATAATTTGGTCCCTTTCCCCCTCATAATTTAGCCTACGGTTCTGACTTGGTGTAGAGGGYAWAAACTGTAAGAACGGCCCATGTTRTGAATTCTGTCGCTGTACATTTCAAAAGTGCTGAACAAATAGTTATATTGACTACGTCCGTCCTAGATCGCTCATTAATGTCTTAATCGAAATAACGGATTTTCTCATCCACTCGTCATCCACTTATGCCATAGTTTGTACATCTCAATTGTCAGTAGAAACCACATATGMTTAAGCAAATCAGCCATGTTTTTTTAAAGGCAGTAAATAAGGTTGAATAAACTGTTTCGCTCCCAGACAAGGCTCCGCTGATAGCCAGTTGTAGCAGTGGTAAGGATTTACTCCATGGTGCTGGAAAGAAAACTTTMCTGTTAGGACAGCTTTATGTAGGCCCTAACAGTTTGTGGGCACCGTTTGTCACCATTATAGTACATTTAATGTATTGTTTAGTGTTGTGTGTCACGTTCCGACCTTAGTTTCTTTTTTATGTCTTTGTGTTAGGTTGGTCAGGGCGTGAGTTGGGGTGGGCAGTCTATGTTCTTTTTTCTAGGTTGTWTGTTTTCTATGTGTTTGGCCTGGCGTGGTTCCCAATCAGAGGCAGCTGTTTATTGTTGTCTCTGATTGGGAGCCATATTTAGGTAGCCTGTTTTCCATTGTGTGTTGTGGGTGGTTGTTTCCGTTTCAGTGTTTTCACCATTCGGGACTGTTTTGGTTTTCATTTTGATTCTCTTGTTCTTTTTGTATTTTGTATTCATTCTATTAAAAMATATTATGGATACGTACCACGKTGCACATTGGTCCGATATTTCCTACTCCTCTTCAGACGAAGAGGACGAAAGCCGTTACATTGTGGCTTTGGTGGCATGCATTAAAAAAATGTGGGGGAGTTTGCCTCACCAAGATTTACATGCTAAAATCACCACTGTTCTGGATATAATGACAAATGGCATTGCCTAGTGGCCTTCTTCGTAATATGATCTGGTAATGAAACATGACAAATACATTTCGGTTTCCATGTTACACTGCAAAGGGGTTTGTAGTAGKCAAATTTAATTTGAAGTTCAGAAATTCAAGTACTGGAATAGGCCTAKCTTGAAATTCAGACATTTCCTCAATTTGGTGCTTGAAAAGTCCTTGTAATTATTCTAGCCAATGTCTAAGTTCTCCTGCTCCCTTATAATTATCCGTAATTTCATTTTTGATCCGTTTTTGTGAGATGTGGCCACTCGCTTGTTTCCCACCGCTTCAATTGACTGGTGTTGTTGCGCTAATCTGTTGTGGTCAAACCACGTGCAGTTATTACGCTGAACGACAGTCAGGTCAGACCCTGGTGAGGATGARGAGCACACAGACTAGCTTCCCTTACATGGTTTCTGAAAGTTTGTATAGTCCTATGTTGTTGTAAGTGGAGTTACAGGCCAATTTGCATTTTCCTCTAAGTACATGTGAAACTGCATAAAAATCCATTTTATTTTTGTTTAAAAAACATCACATCCACAATGTCACACATTGGCCCCATTATTTATAGGAAGACKCATAGAGACCTAGATATTACAGGTAACAATGACTTTCAATACAGGACTAAGATTGAATCGTGCRACACCGACTCCGACGCTTGCAAACTATTACAGGCTACAAAGGGAAGCACAGCCGCGAGCTTCCCAGTGACACGAGATAAATAAATTCTATGCTTGCTTTGAGGCAAGCAACACTGAAGCATGCGTAAGAGCATCAGCTGTTCCGGACGACTGTGTGATCACGCTCTCCTTCGCAGATGTCAGTAAGACCTTTAAACAGGTCAACATGCACAAGGCTACAGGGCCAAAGGTCAACATACGCAAGGCTACAGGGCCAAACGGATTACCAGGATGTGTACTCCGAGCATGTGCTGACCAACTGGCAAGGGTCTTTACTGACATTTTCAACCTGTCCCTGATTGAGTCTGTAATACCAACATGTTTCAATCAGACCACCATAGTCCCTGTGCCCAAGAACACTAAGGTAACCTGCCTAAATGACTACCGACCCATAGCACTSARGTCTGTAGCCATGAAGTYCTTTGAAAGGCTGGTCATGGCTCACATCAACACCATTATCCCAGAATCCCTAGACCCACTCCAATTTAAATACCGCCCCAAAAGATCCACAGATGATGCAATCTCTATTGCACTCCACACTGCCCTTTCCCACCTGTACAAAGGGAACACCTATGTAAGAATGCTATTAATTAACTACAGCTCAGCATTCAACACCATAGTGCCATCAAAGCTCATCACTAAGCTAAGAACCCTGCGACTAAACAACTCCCTCTGCAACTGGATCCTGGACTTCCTGGTGGTAAGGGTAGGTAACAACATCTGATCTTCAACACAGGGGCCCCATCAGGGGTGCGTGTTCAGTCCCCTCCTGTACTCCCTGTTCACTCATGACTGCATGGCCTGGCACAACTCCATCATTAAGTTTGCCTACCACAACAGTGGTAGGCATGATTACCGACAACAAAGAGACAGCCTATAGGGGAGGTCGTCAAAGACCTGGCCGTGTGGTGCCAGGTTAACAACCTCTACCTCAACATGATCAAGACAGAGATGATGATTGTGGACAACAAGAAAAGGAGGACTGAGCARGCCCCCATTCTCATCGATGGGGCTGTAGTGGAGCAGGTTGAGAGCTGCAAGTTCCTTGGTGTCCACATCACCAAACTTTCATGGTCCAAACACACCAAGACAGTTGTGAAGAGGGCACGACAAAGCCTATTCCCCCTCAGGAYACTGAAAAGATTTAGCATGGGTCCTCAGATCATCAAAAAGTTCTACAGCTGCACCATCGAGAGCATCCTGACTGGTTGCATCACTTCCTGGTATAACAACTGCTCGGCCTCCGACCGCAAGGCACTACAGAGGGTAGTGCGTACGGCCTAGTACATCACTAGGGCCAAGCTTCCTGCCATTCAGGACCTCTATACTAGGCGGTGTCAGAGGAAGGCCCTAAGCCACCCTAGTCATAGACTGTTCTCTCTGCTAACTCACGCCAACCTGTACCAGAGGCTACAAGTCTAGGTCCAAAATGCTTCTTAACAGCTTCTACCACCAAGCCATAAGACTCCTGAACAGCTAATCAAATGGCTACCCAGACTATTTGCATTGTCCCCCCCACACCTTTACGCTGCTGCCACTATGTTTATTATCTATGCATTGCCACTTTAACTCTACCTAGAGTACATATTAACTCAATTACCTCGACTAACCAGTACCCACTGTATATAGCCTCGCTACTGTTATTTTACTGCTGCTCTTTAATTATTTGTTATTTTTTTACTTCTTAAAACTACATTGTTGGTTAAGGGCTTGTAAGTAAGCATTTTGTTGTATTCGGCACATGTGACAAATACAACTTTATTTGATTTATTGAAGAATAGTTTATAGTGATATCGCATGATCTTGCTTCCACTATTTACTTTGCTTTATTGCATACATCTTTCCAAGCTTTGGAAAATGGAAAACATTAACAATAATCAAATCTGGCCATGGGACAGTGGGAGAGAAAATTATGCAGCTTCCCAATTTCCTCAGCCCTGACACAGCAGAAATAGCATTGCCACATCCATGATTCAAACTGTGGGGACAGCCGGTGAGGATTTACCCCGGCTAGGTGATGTTCCTGCCAATTGACTGACTGACTCACGCACACACTTCATAGGAGACTTCCCCAGCAGTGTGGGCACAATGACGTAATCTCTCACTCGCTCTCTATTCAACGTTGAATCATCATGTCCTCTCTTCCGCTCACATAATGAAATGTTTTTCTACTTCTGTCATAGGCACAAGTAGTCAAAGTAATGGTTCTGTATGGGRGTTTGAATGATAAGGCTTATTGTGTGTGGGTGGACAAGATAATGGGGTGCATCTTTTCAATCAGAACCAAGGCCAACATAACCATTACAGGGKCAGTTCAATGGACAATAGCTGAAATGGAACACTCAAGAATAAACAGGGTGAATTTTCTACATTGTGACCACGGCCTACATAGAGAAACTAAGACAAATTGTCCCCCGTGTAGGCCTATACAATACTGAAGCCAAACCACTGGCATCTTGTGTGTAACTAGGACTGTATAAATCTGGGCCATGTACCTCCATATGTTCCCCTCAAACTGAGAGCACAGTAAACAGGGAGTATTTTTTAAATAATGTATACATGTTTTGTTTTTGCTCAATCTGATTGCATGGGCTTGTGTCCACCCATGCCTATGTCCCTGGGGGAAATGGTTGTACAAATTAAACTGGGTCTGGTCCACAGAATTACTGACTCCACCCCCAGGTACCTACCTATCTAATTATTATATTAGAGATGTTCACCTGTCTAATACCAGTGCCAGAGACTCTGATATTGTTTCAAARTCCTTCCTGTATACCCGCTCAGTGGAGGGGAACACAACCACAACTCAAAGCAATAAAGCATTATTTTAAAAAGAATATCAAAAACTGGCTGATGACTGAACCATAGGCTCATGGCAGCTCAGTAACAAGTCTGACTTTCGTAGGACCACTTTTGTCTGTGATTATATAATTATTCAACCACGCACTTTAAGACACCTGCCTTAATCTTGCCAAAAGGAACACAATGGAAGTAACTCATTGACTTTTTCTTATGCTTGACAGCATTTTTTTTAAATGCATGTCCTGTCTGTATATGTACTTTTTCAAATTGCAAATAAACTAAAATAATCCCAAACTCCTCATGCCAGGCAAGATAAATAATGCGCACCTCAAGTATTGACGTATTCCACCCAGGTCTGCACTCATCACTATCCAGTTCTGGGAATTCATTTAATCAAAATCATTAAGAGTAAATGTTTAGATAACTGTTGAAGTGATTGACAACAAGCTCTTATAGGGGTACAATATACAGAACATTTTACAATTATCATTCTCAATGCTCACTGGCATTTGTAATGACAAGATGGCAGTCGGGCAAGTGGACAATTCTTTGAAAACAAATAACACCTGACCACAACCACTTCTTTTCAATGTTTATTTTCAAGGCAAATATCAAATGGGTGGGGGAAAAAGGAAAACWGATGCATTGTTTGTCAACATTGCTTCCATTTCATGCATCTCAAACATCACTTCTTATCTACACGATCGATAGCCAAACAGTAAAAACGACATTTTCTACATCCTGCCAGTTGAACTCCTTAGACTAAGCATCGTCAGGTTTGTCCGAAGGTGGGCCACAGGGCTGCAGCATCTTCTCCATGAGATTGAAGCGCACGCGGGCTTTGCTCTCGTTCTCAGCAACAGAGAAGTAATTCAGCAGGTCAAAGTGACCCATATATGAACAGTACGAGTCCCGATGTTGGTTCACCAACCATTCCCACTTGCTGGTGTCCGCATGGCCTGTTCCAATGTATTTAGATTGAAGATGCTCCAACTGGCTGTGAATGTTGTAGCGGTCTGTCATCTTCAGGCAAAAGTCTACACAAGGAAGGAAAATAATTTCAGTGCATGTAGCTATTAGTTGGCCAATGTTACCTGGCAATTGCTGGTGTACTGACCTTTTAGCAATAGCTTGCTGATTAGGTCGGGAAATATTRATAAAGTGCATTGTATAGCCAGAATGTTGAATAAACTGTCATTTGAACATACTCRGCCGGTTGTCCATCTGGCATTATGTCGTTGGAAATGTAACACAAAATATCCACAGGAAAGTATTATTAAACTTTTACTGCCATTGTGATTTATATCACCTGACATGCATGCAGAAAAAAACATGTAAACCCCTGCATGCGCTCTACTAGTACGCATACATTACATGCATTTCGCCTACATTGTGGGGGTGTAACGGATGTCACGCTGCTTGCTTAGAGTACAGCTTCCTCCTTAGTTGGCTCACATCAAACTCGGACCCAGGAACTCTGCCTTGATAGTACACGTGACCACCCTCCAGAAGCTTCTTACAAGTCCCGCACCCGAAAAGCTAGCTATTCCGCAGCGCAAGTGGATACACTTCAAGCTGTGCTATCTGACGACACTTTATGGGGTTCACACATCCCCYTGTGCTAAATGCACATGTGATCAACAAACCGTCAGAGCCACGCACAGACACACGTTTTGAAGTCGATGTAATAACTTTCCTGTGGATATTGTCTGAAATTTCCAACGGCATAATAAGGACAACCAAGCAAGATAGTTACGAACATTTCAATGGAAGAGGCAAACCTAATCACCAASCTACTGCTATTAGCTAGGTCACGAGGCCGGCAAACCTGGCAATAGGTTTACAGACCAAAGCAGGATTAGTGAGGCTGAACTAGAAATAACTAACGTTAACTATTAATTTTCTGGTTCATTACGAAATATCAACTTATGTGTTTTTGGTTGTTTAGTCAATGAGAATGCCCATTTCAAGATTAGTTAACGTTATATTCCCAAAATATATACGTTTTTTCTGAACATTTAYGAAAGTTAGTTAGCTTGTTAAGTCATTGAGATTGCTTTTGCATTAACATTAGGCTGGACAATAGAACGAGCCAAAATMTACCTAAGGCTGAAAAACGGCAAAAGAACGTTGGCTAAGATGGAACACTAGCGCGAGCCCATAGCAAATGAAAGGAATCTTACGTTCGCAGAACCTGTTTTGAAGAGAGTGATGCTTATAATTTTATTTCGCCTAAATGGCACAAATGTATCCCTTTTTATTTTACCACTACAATATGTTCGTCGGACGAAACAGGGGAAAAAACAGCTCGTGTAGAAAGTAAACATKCGCACTTCGATGGTGTCAACTGCTTGTGTCTGCCTAATGAGAAAGTAGGGGGGAAATTAAAACTGACTTTCTGGTCTAGTGATCGATGACAACCGAGCTCGCTGCCCAGACTTACATAATTAGAAAGAGATTCGAGATTAAAATGGCGTCTGACTTGAAAACAATCCAAATATACACATTGCGAGATATTTGGCGAATTAGACAGACATGCCTATATTTCCCCTATAMGAAACAATGGGACGACCTCGAGGTAGTCATTTTTTGTTGTTTACATTTGAACTATAAACGTGAGCGGTCTCATTGCCAACAATAGCGAATCAGGCATTGTGACGTAGAACACTAAACTGGGAATAGAACGTTCGAAGGCGAGTTGGTGCTCAATGTAACTAATAGGAGGGTGAAAATGCTCTAAAATAAGGACTGCTTTTTCGTGATTACTTCAAAACGACGGCAAGCAGCTGGGAAATAATGGTCATATTATGAAACTGGGCTCCACGGCGGATGCAATGAAATCGTTATCAGAAAAAAAAGTAACATACCCCTAGAAATCCTGGTTGCTAACTAGCCGCTAGTAGTGCTAGCAAGCTAGGCCTAGAACCGATAGGATCACATTGCCACATGWTTTCACGTTGTGCCGTTTAAACACTGGTGACTTTTTATCACACCGATTAGTGAGTAACAKGTAGGTAACACTAACAAATTTTAAAGTATTAGCTGAAATTAAACTGAGGCCTATTGTTTAAGCTCCGGCGAGTAAAACTAGCTAATGTTAGCTAGCTAAGCATTATTCCAAGTTAGCAAGCGTTTTTGAAAATAACAAAATCTCTTTAGCTTCTGTATTCAGTTTGATTATAATCTGCTATAACGTTTCTTACTCAAAATCAAGACCTTTGTTCAAATGTGTACGACGACGTTGATTATTTCAGGTCAGCGTCATTCGCCAAGGAAACGGAAAGGTATCGGAACGTCCGGTATGTGTAACATAGAATAATGTCTGGTGGGAAACAAACATTCATTACCACCATTTATTTGTACTAACGTGATCATTATTGTTTCGAAATCAATCCAATTGAGTGTATTGCATAACAATCATACATATTGTAATGGTGTAATAATGGTACAGTTGTAATATATAATATAATATCTAATCACATACAATTCTAGATATTACAAAAACGATTTTTACAACGTCCTTGTGAATGTGAACCAAGATCTTATCTAATTGAACAGGGGGTATCCATAAGTAGTATTGATTTGTGCTGGTCTGTATTTAATCCTAATTCATATTTCATCAAGTGCAAAGTTCTCCCATTTCTGGTCCATCTAATTGTCCACTGTCCGTAAAGTCTCTGAGTCCTTCCTAACTGTTACAAGCCAAGAGATGAAGGTCAATTGGGCGCTAATCTACTGTAAACTGTGTAAACCTAATGCGAAAATGGTATGCCGCCATAGCCACCTATATGTAATTAATATTGATGCAAAAAGCTCCAACGTTGATATTTATGAGGATAACTCATCTAACAGAGGGAACTGTTTGTTCAATAGTTATCACAGTAACATAAGGTTTACCTTTCAGAAGGCTGGTGTGATTAAATTATATATATATTTTTTTATGTGGGGATAGATCAGCTTTAATATTGCAGATAGATTGCAGCTTCCATCAATGTAATTGTCTGCATCATTTCCAATCATCCATATATATTTAAAAATATATATTTTCCGTTATTATTTTCCCKTAACCCTACCATCCTTCCCCTAATTGCAGTAAACTAATGGACTACAACACTTATGCTTCTACTTCCAGCTTATACATACTATATACATTTTACGAACACAGTATATTTTACAATATTTATATTTTGTTTGTTTTTAGTCCCATCCTTCAGCTCCACTCAACCGCTCCCATCTATCTCTGAACACCTTCCAGTTTTGATTTATATTTCCCATATATTTTTTAAACTGTGCTGTGATGCTTCACAAACATTTTTGAACCTTTATATTCTCATAGATTCTACATATTGTAAATAAAAAATAAACATGTTTGCTAAGAGAATTATTATATTATTGATCGATTGACTATGACGTTTTAAATCACCCAGCAYTGCTATTTGCAGAGTGGGACATAACTGGTCTGGGGGTCATCACATTTTTGTGGGCATCTAAAGCAGATTTCCTGCATTTCTACACAATCTAATATGACCAATGGCCCTTCTAGCCGTCTCTATTTAGAACAACAAAAGTAAGCAAAAATGCCCACAGTCATTAAGCTAGGTAAGAGATTATTAAATATGTTTAAGTGATTGGTAAGACTGAACTAGATCCATGATAATTCAATAATCAATAGTGTTGAACCTTTAACCAATAGCCTAATAAATGAACAACTCTTACAAATAAAATACAAAGACAACTTTTGATTGTCTCTAAGACATTCTCTATATCAAATTTCAGCRATACCGCCCAGCCAACCCGAGCCGCCTACACGCCTGAACCCCACCAGTCTAGTCAATAACTCAACTCTCCCCAAAACAACTTCCTTTTTTTTTGTTATGTCTCAAGGGAAAGGTTTGGAAAACAAAAGTTGAATGAAAACACACATACACCTACACATTAACACACAGAAACAGTACACCCTCCAAATAATTCATATCATAGGCATAATAGTACTGTAGAGCTTTTTTTTACTTGCACACAAAATAGCTGGGTCACCCTGTCCTGCCCCTAGGGGTCCACGGCCCTGTAGCACCCCACTCAGCTTTAGGATCTTAGTGAAACATTCATTATTGCTTTCAGGTGTGTCAGGCCAAGGCCAGAGTGACAACAGTACAGCAGACCCCCAGGGCCAGGGCTGAGCAGCCCAGCAGATAGGGATTGCCTAAATCTCCCCTGACGTGGGCATGTTTTCAATACAGACTCCTTTTGTCGTTCAGTATTCCATATAAGGCATCCAGACCTTATGAAAGTTGCACAGTATACCCTTAATCTTAAAACAAATCTAGTGATACTGTACATAACTTGACATTTCTTCCATAAATTGTGGGAGGATAACCAACCTTCCAATTAATGGCAATGCATTTATTAGCCACTAGAAATGCTAGGTTACACAGTTTCTTCTGATAACAGTCTCCAGTATCAACATTTCCAAGGAAACAAAAACAGGGAGAAGGAAGAATCTGTAGATATGCTGAGATAAAAGAACATACTCTGCCAGATTTCAGCCAACCTTCACAAGAGCACAACATATGCAAATATGTCCCCTTTTGTGCTTTAAACATCCAGCAGAATAATAACATTTAATAACACATCATCAATAGCATCTCCCAGGTCTTCCTCACATTTTTGTTTTACAATTTTTCATTGGGAAAAGCCTCTATCAACCCTTGATAACGTTTAGAAATCAACTTTGGAGGTTTGTCAGACTGCCTTAAAATAGCATTGTCCAGTGTTTGCTGGATAGAGAGAAAAAGTTGTCTCTGCAAAAATTCACCTCACCTCTGTCACGGACTGGTCTTCCCTGGCTGCCTGACTCTGCTGAGACCTCCTGTCACCCCTCTRACCTAAAATGAGGCATGACAAAGAATTTCCTTGGTGTACATTTATACATTATTTTATCCAATAATATAATCAATGGTTCAATAATTGAAATGAACATTACTCCCAGATCCTAGACTGTAGCTTTAAGCTACTTTCCTGTAGCTACTATAGGTCTACCCATCAATTCAAGATGGAACTTTGTATCATTCACTGAATACACTGAAAAATTCCCTCTGTAGACTGGTCTTCCCTGGCTGTCTGACCCTACTGGAACCTCTGTCACCATCTGATCCTGCTAAGAAAAGGTGAGCATGGTGTTGTGTACTGACTGCATGAGAGGGCTGCATTCCTGCAGGATGCCTGCGGGACCGGCGGGTCTGACAGAGATCATTGCGACGCGGCCTGCATTTTTCATGCTGCAGGTGGGAGTGGGTGGTCAGATAGACGACTTTGGGATGAAAATATTTTTGTTGTCCCACATGTTATTTTGAAAGGGTCCTCTTTCTGCGTTAACCTACCTATTGTATTAAAAACACATATTTTTCTGCATTATTCACACACTCAGAATTCAACTTCAGTAGCCTACCTCTCCTAGTTGGGCGTGAGAGTTCAAGTGTTGACTGATATAGCCTAGTAATACAATGTAAGGGCAATGTGAGAATCTCTGGTAATTTAACCTATTTCTTAAGTTATTTTTGCACATTTGATATTGCCTATAGGGCACAAAATTGCTAGGACCATGGCTGGCAAGTGAGCTGCGTCACATATGCCTAAAATAACATTGCGGGACTGCGGTTGGGTTTGGCACCAGTTCTTGCAGTGGCAGGTGGGAGTGAAGTAATCGGTCCCACAGACCTCTACTGTGCACCATGACAGGGAAGCTGTTTATTACTGTGTAAGTGGGGTGGCAGGTAGTCTAGTGGTTAGAGCGCTGGGCCAGTAACCAAAAGATTGGTGGATCAAATCCTCAAGCTTACAAGTTAAAAATCTGTTGTTCTGCCCCTGAACAAGGCAGTTAACCCACTGTTCCTAGGCCATCATTATAAATAAGAATTTGTTCTTAACTGACTTGCCTAGTTAAATAAAGTGAAACGTAGAGAATTAGCTAGGTAAGCTGACAGATCAATAACGCTACGTTGACTAATACAACTCACATTTCACTGATAAAATATCAATCTTGAATTGTTTGGCCAATGGTTTAATTGAGGCAAAAATAATAGCTAATGAAAGCCAACTTTTGGCCAGCTCTCTCTCCAACGGTACATCAACTGGCGAAAGCTTGCCAATTTCATTTACTTCTGAAACGTGACAGAACAAAGGTTACAAAACATTTCCATAGAAACAACTACTGTTAGATAGTAATATTAGCCACCTCATATCGCCATCTGACAGATAACTAGAGGCTAGAGCTAARCTGGCTGTGGTAGCTACTCACTAGCATAGCTTATTCACCTCAGTCGATAGGGGATGAAACATTAGCTAACGTTACATGTCAGTTACAATACTAGCTCAACACTGCGAATAAACATTAGTTTKGTTTTTTTCTATTAAGTTAAACAGAAGTTACKTTGCCAGCTACATCAGTCAACTAAAGAGTAGCCAGTTTTTGTTCTGCTTCCTTTTASAACTCGGTGAAAAAGTGTACACAAACACACTGAACTATGCTCATCTCTCCCATGCCGGTCCAGCCAGCCTTCCAGAAGCTTTGCCTTCACACAGCCTGTGAGCACGCTCTGTGGTGTCCGTGTGGTCCTAAATAAATAAACACTCCAAACAGCCTACCCGACCGCTCGGAGGTGTCCGCATGGTCCTAAAACACACCATTGCCTCGTTTTGTATCACATTACAATGATAAAACTGGGGGCGACAAAAAATGCAATGTCCCCCCCATCCCCAGTGAAAGTTGCGCCCCTGGTTTAGAGCACAGTTACATGATCAATTACTGTAGTCGTACAACCTTAGCACAATTATATAAACATCACATAAATGCATTGAATGCCATGAAAGTCCTTCATTTTCACTTTGCTTATCTGAAAATAGACTATCCAATTAAAATGAGAGAGAGGGGCCTGTYTTGCTCATTCAATGTGTTTCTTTTCTAAGTGCTTATGTTTTCTGCAGTGTCACAGTGTGCAGTTTTGAGATGGACTGTGTTGCCATAGTAATGAAATATAGGAGGCTTAGAMCAAGACAATGCTAGGTTGAAAATAACAAGGTTAGAAATACTAGAAATAATTACGGAACTGTTACCTACATTTTCTCAGATTGGTTGAGGTATGTTCCTCAAACAAGGTGGTTTCTTCAGCTTTAAAACTTTGTAACTATCAAATTGAGGTAATGGACTGTCAGTCAATGGATCCATAGGCTCCATCGAATTTGGAACTGGTTACATTTCTCCATCCCCATCCCTCAGCATTATAACAAGCCAGGTGGCTATACTGATTGGCTTGAGGTTTACCATGAATGAAATCCAACAAAGAACAGAATAGGTTGATGCAAGCCAAATCCTGGGTGGTTACTTCCAGCCTCCAGACATCAATGGACAGATAAACAAACTGAAGCCTG
The DNA here is from genome assembly GCF_002910315.2 of Salvelinus sp. IW2-2015. NCBI lineage: Eukaryota > Metazoa > Chordata > Actinopteri > Salmoniformes > Salmonidae > Salvelinus > Salvelinus sp. IW2-2015. The sequence goes on from NC_036848.1 coordinate 45,021,273, forward strand.
TCATCTGACACATTCTTTGAGGAACCAAAAGGGATTATTACCCTTTTCACAGATCTTCAGAATAAACACTTAATTCATAAAGGCTGAGAAAATCCTATTTCAACCACATGCAACCATTTTTATTTTCTTCTCTTTTCTTTGAGCCACTACAGCAGCTTGATAGTCAACTGAATTGATTACTCATATCACCTACCACACAGCTCCCAACTCCACAGAGTCTATCTTCTCCCCGTCACACAGGCATTGGCATCCTAATGAAATAAGAGGTTATCAATAGAGCCCACCTCTTTGATTCTGTTAAAATCTGACAGAGTTGGTATTCTGGGATAAGGTCTGAAGCAGACCATGTCATATTAATGGAAGAGCAAGCGTAACAACCTTCATTATCATTCAACTCGACAAGGCTATTCAGACTGACAAGTGACGATCAATCCAATCCCAAATTTCCAACATTAGAAAAATCTATTTAGGCCTAATTCATCCTCTTCCTCTAGTCTGAGTTACACTCTGTGTGTGAATGTATTCTTCATGTAAACTGTCATCATGGTGTAAATTGTAAATAAATATACCTCTTATAAATAGTCATAACCAGAGCCATACATAGCCCTGGTCATAACCATGCATTGATTTCCCTAACGATGGATCTGAATATTTTCTTAATCCAAACACAAAAGCTGACTCCTATTTAATTTCCCTTATGTATACACTGCAGGACAGCATGTCTGAAACAATAGAGGGACTAAAAAAAGAGAGAGAGGGACTGGTGAACAGTGTACACGGGGCATGAAATATTTGATTTCAAAGTATCAAATTATAGCCCATCTAAAGCCGGTGGAGGTCCCCTGTCTGGTAATAAAAAGCCTGGCAATAACTGAAAACAGCTGCTGCTTTCTGGGCATCATTTTGTTACCAGGCTAGCTCTTCTGTAAGTAAGGGAAGAGGACAGACTGACATCAGACACRGTTCTAGGCTATCTAGGACCTAAAAGCTTTCTTCGGCTGTCCCCATAAGAGAACCCTTATTGGTTCCAGGTAGAACACCTTTGGTGTTCCATGTAGAACCCATTCCACAGAGGGTTCTACCTGGAACCAAAAAGCGTTCTCCAATGTGTTCTCCAGCTGTACTCTGTATTGTTCATTCTTACAAAACTGTCTCAAATTGTACACTTTACATTTTAGCAGATGCTCTTATCCAGAGCAACTTACAGTAGTGAGTGCATACATTTTCATACTAGTCCTCCATGGCAATCGAACCCACAACCCTGGTATTGCAAGCACCATGCTCTACCACTGAGCCACACGGGACCATTACACACTTGTATTCCAAGATGGCATAGCAGTCAGACGTCCTTTGTCCTCGTCTTGTCGTGTCCCGTGTATATATATATTTACATCTTTTCTTCGCATATCTTTTTATATATTTTTTTCTAAAAACTCAACTTCAAAACACTCTCCTGCAACCCGCCTCACCAATTAGGGTGAAAAAAGTATTTTTCACTTCAAATCTGAAATCCACAACAGAAACTAGCCAGAAGTTAGCCAGTTGGCGGTCATCAGCTATCCTTTAGCTCGAAAAGCTATCGCCAGTTTTGTACAACTCGACTCAGTCCAGAGCATACCGGACCTATTTTTTTCCCATATCCCCGGATTTCTACCGCAAGCTCTGGACATTTACACCTGGATCTTGCAGCTAGCTAGCTGCTATCCGAGTGACTATTGGCTAACGTCGGTCCCGGAGCAAACATAAATTATTCCGGAGCTAGCCAGCTGAAGAGTTCCATCAGCCACTCCTGGGCTACAATCACCTATCCGGACCCGTTTTACTGCCGATGCGGAGCCCCACCGGGCCTTCACAACTGGACTACCGACGTTATCTGCCCGAGGGAGTTATCCAACTGGCCCCTCCGTCGCGACGTAACCTGAATGCCCATCTGCGGCCCGCTAATCGTTAGCTGTCTTATCGGCTGCTATCTGAATAGGTCTATCGGACAATTTTCTTGGGCCACTATAATATAACTATTTTGCCAATTGGATTGGTCCCCTCTACCACAAGGAACCCCACTAATCTACCGARGGAAAAGCACGAGGTGGCTAAAAACAGACCTCCATCTTCTGCCAGCTTGCTACCCATGGCCCGGCTAGCTGTCTGAATCGCCGTGACCCCAACCAACCTCACTACTCACTGGACCCTTATGATCACTCGGCTAAGCATGCCTCTCCTTAATGTCAATATGCATTGTCCATTGCTGTTCTGGTTAGTGTTTATTGGCTTATTTCACTGTAGAGCCTCTAGCRCTGCTCATTATACCTTATCCAACCTTTCAGTTCCACCACCCACACATGCGATGACATCACCTGGTTTCAATGATGTTTCTAGAGACAATATCTCTCTCATCATCACTCAATGCCTAGGTTTACTTCCACTGTACTCACATCCTACCATACCTTTGTCTGTACATTATACCTTGAAGCTATTTTATCGCCCCCAGAAACCTGCTCCTTTTACTCTCTGTTCCAGATGTCCTAGACGACCAATTCTCATAGCTTTTAGCCGTACCCTTATCCTACTCCTCCTCTGTTCCACTGGTGATGTAGAGGTGAATCCAGGCCCTGCAGTGCCTAGCTCCACTCCTATTCCCCAGGCGCTCTCTTCTGATGACTTCTGTAACCGTAATAACCTTGGTTTCATGCATGTTAACATTAGAAGCCTCCTACCAAAGTTTGTTTTATTCACTGCTTTAGCACACTCTGACATCCCGGATGTCCTAGCCGTGTCTGAATCCTGACTTAGGAAGACCACCAAAAACTCTGAAATCTCCATCCCTAACTACAACATTTTCAGACAAGATAGAATGGCCAAAGGGGGCGGTGTTGCAATCTACTGCAGAGATAGCCTGCAGAGTTCTGTCCTACTATCCAGGTCTGTACCCAAACAATTTGAACTTCTACTTTTAAAAATCCACCTCTCAAAAAACAAGTCTCTCACCGTTGCCGCCTGCTATAGACCACCCTCTGCCCCCAGCTGTGTTCTGGACACCATATGCGAACTGATTGCCCCCCAACTATCTTCTGAGCTTGTGCTGCTAGGTGACCTAAACTGGGACATGCTTAACACCCCAGCCATCCTACAATCTAAGCTTGATACCCTCAAACTCACACAAATTATCAATGAACCTATCAGGCACCACCCCAAAGCCGTAAACACGGGCACCATCATAGATATCATCCTAACCAACTTGCCCTCTAAATACACCTCTGCTGTTTTCAACCAAGATCTCAGCGATCACTGCCTCATTGCCTGCATCCGTAATGGGTCAGCGGTCAAACGACCTCCACTCATCACTGTCAAACGCTCCCTGAAACACTTCAGCGAGCAGGCCTTTCTAATCGACCTGGCCCGTGTATCCTGGAAGGATATTGACCTCATCCCATCAGTAGAGGATGCTGGTTATTTTTTTATATGCCTTCCTCACCATCTTAAATAAGCATGCCCCATTCAAGAAATTTAGAACAAGGAACAGAWATAGCCCGTGGTTCTCTCCAGACCTGACTGCCCTTAACCAACACAAAAACATCCTACGGCGTTCTGCATTAGCATCGAACAGCCCCCGTGATTTGTAACTTTTCAGGGAAGTTAGAAACCAATATACACAGGCAGTTAGAAAAGCCAAGGCTAGCTTTTTCAAGCAGAAATTTGCTTCCTGCAACACAAACTCAAAAAAGTTCTGGGACACTGTAAAGTCCATGGAGTGCACCTCCTCCATGGAGAGCACCTCCAATAAGAGCACCTCCTCCCAGCTGCCTACTGCACTGAGGATAGGAAACTCTGTCACCACCGATAAATCCACTATAATTGAGAATTTCAATAAGCATTTTTCTACGGCTGGCCATGCTTTCCACCTGTCTACCCCTACCCCTACCCCTACAGCACTGCACCCCCCACAGCAACTCGCTCAAGCCTTCCCCATTTCTCCTTCTCCCAAATCCAGTCAGCTGATGTTCTGAAAGAGCTMCAAACTCTGGACCCCTACAAATCAGTCGGGCTAGACAATCTGGACCCTTTCTTTCTAAAATCATCTGCCYAAATTGTTGCAACCCCTATTACTAGCCTGTTCAACCTCTCTTTCGTGTTATCTGAGATTCCCAAAGATTGGAAAGCAGCTGCGGTCATCCCCCTCTTCAAAGGGGGAGACACTCTAGAACAAACTGCTWCAGACCTATATCTATCKTACTCTGCCTTTCTAGGGTCTTCGAAAGCCAAGTCAACAAACAGATTACCGACCATTTCGAAATCCCACCGCACCTTCTCCGCTATGCAATCTGGTTTCAGATCTGGTCGTGGGTGCACCTCAGCCACGCTCAAGGTCCTAAACGATATCTTAACCGCCATCGATAAGAAACAATACTGTGCAGCCGTATTCATTGACCTGGCCAATGCTTTCGACTCTGTCAATCACCACATCCTCATCGGCAGACTCAATATCCTTGGTTTCTCAAATGATTGCCTCGCCTGGTTCACCAACTACTTCTCTGATAGAGTTCAGTGTGTCAAATCTGAGCGCCTGTTGTCCGGGCCTCTGGCAGTCTCTATGGGGGTGCCACAGGGTTCAATTCTTGGGCCGACTCTCTTCTCTCTATACATCAATGATGTCACTCTTGCTGCTGGTGATTCTCTGATCCACCTCTACGCAGACGACACCATTCTGTATACTTCTGGCTCTTCTTTGGACACTGTGTTAACAACCCTCCAGACGAGCTTCAATGCCATACATCTCCTTCCGTGGCCTCCAAACTGCTCTTAAATACAAGTAAAACTAAATGCATGCTCTTCAACCGATCGCTGCCTGCACCTGCCGCCGTCCAGCATCCACTACTCTGGACGGTTCGACTTAGAATATGTGGACAACTACAAATACCTAGGTGTCTGGTTAGACTGTAAACTCTCCTTCCAGACTCACATCAAACATCTTCAATCCAAAGTTACATCTAGAATTGGCTTCCTATTTCGCAACACAGCATCCTTCACTCATGCTGCCAAACATACCCTCGTAAAACTGACCATCCTACCGATCCTCGATTTCGGCGATGTCCTTTACAAAATAGCCTCCAATACCCTACTCAATAAATTGGATGCAATCTATCACAGTGCCATCCGTTTTGTCACCAAAGCCCCATATACTACCCACCACTGCGACCTGTATGCTCTCGTTGGCTGGCCCTCACTTCATACTCGTCGCCAAACCCACTGGCTCCAGGTCATCTACAAGACCCTGCTAGGTAAAGTCCCCCCATTATCTCAGCTCGCTGGTCACCATAGCAGCACCCACCTGTAGCACGCTCTCCAGCAGGTATATCTCTCTGGTCACCCCCAAAGCCAATTCCTCCTTTGGTTTCCTCTCCTTCCAGGTATCTGCTGCCAATGACTGGAACGAACTGCAAACATCTCTGAAACTGGAAACACTTATCTCCCTCACCAGCTTTAATAACCAGCTSTCAGAGCAGCTCACAGATTACTGCACCTGTACATATCCCATCTATAATTTAGCCCAAACAACTACCTCTTCCCCATATMGTATTTATTTATTTTGCTCTTTTGCACCCCATTATTTKTATTTCTACTTTGCACATTCTTCCACTGCAAATCTTTTTTGCCTTTACCTCCCTTATCTCACCTCATTTACTCACATTGTATATAGACTTATTTTTCTACTGTATTATTGACTGTATGTTTGTTTTACTCCATGTGTAACTCTGTGTTGTTGTATGTGTCGAACTGCTTTGCTTTATCTTGGCCAGGTCGCAATTGTAAATGAGAACTTGTTCTCAACTTGCCTACCTGGTTAAATAAAGGTGAACTAAATAAATAAATAAAGCATGCATGACACATTGGCTTGTTGGCTGTAACACACCTGTTGATACCAAATGTGATACCAAGTCACAATGTCAAATGCTTTGACAGCTTTGACATGATAAGTGGATTGGATGGGGAAAACGTATTGGTCATTCATGTGAGATCTAAAGTGTTTGATGCAGAGCATCTCAACCAAAACCTTTTTTTGCTGCATTATAGTGAGGGAAGGTGTGCAGGCTACACGTGGATTAGATATTGTGATAAAGGTAAGATTAATAATTATTACAGTGCTTGATAGATAATGGTATATTTGAGTACTTATAAAAAACAATCATGATACATACAAATTCTGAATTTAATTATATATTTTTTAAACAACGGTTTGATGATTAACAAAAATGTCAAATTTAGTATCATGCATATTTTTTATTTTGTAATGAAAATGTGAGTACGTAGATATTTTGAGTAAAAATCATACTCAGTTTCCAATTTACAATAATCATTTAAAAAGTACACACCATACAATGTTCACCGTGGTAACATTAAAAGCATCCACTGTTTTAAGACAAATCTGTAATTTTGTCAAAACGCTTGTGATTACAGAATTGTTCATACAGAAAAGTAATGCAACTTTTACAATACAAAGTTACATATTAGACCAGGGATCATCAACTAGATTCATCCATGGGCCGGTTTCTTGTTGAGCGGATGGTCAGGGGGCCGGAACATAATTACAAATAATTTGTAAACTGCAAATTGACCGCAAGAAACCCAAACAGATATCATATTTAACTAAATAAAATAATTTCAAACTTTGCTTACATTTGTGACTCACCACCTGGATTCGGTCTTATGTAACAACATTAGAAATGTTTTTTTTTTTTTACATTGGATAAAAGTAGAGACTCGGAGCTACAAAATGGTATATCATACACAGCATTTTTGAGGAACAATGGGAGAGTAATTCTGCTTTGAAATTGATACACTTGTAAACTCACTTTTGAGAAAAGGGCCTTTGAAAGTTTTGGTACCTACTGGAGAACTCTGCTTTGTCTACACCCATTAAGCGTTGGGTCTACACCCTCTTAAGCCAGCGCCACCCATCTCTTTAAGGATTCACATGTGAGGTCATGTGCTAAACAGTGAGTAGTGTAGTAAAGATAAAGACTAAAAGTGGTAGTAGCCTACAACAATGAACAATTCCAGGTAAACATAGTGTCCAGATAAAAAATGTATAAATATTAGACACTTACCCAGACACACTTGTCTAAATTGATGGGTCATGTGAAAGAAATGCTATAGCCCCCAGCCACATCCAGTGTACTAAATTGTCATATTTGAGTAAAGCATGAATCATTTCAAATTCCTTATATTAAACCAGACGGCACTATTCTTTTCATTGACGGATAGCCAGGGGCACACTCCAACACTCAGACTTTACAAACGAAGCATTTGTGTTTAATGAGTCTGCCAGATCAGATGCAGTAGGGATGTCCTCTTGATAAGTGTGTGAATTGGACAATTTTCCTGTCAAAATGTAACAAGTACTTTTGGGTGTCAGGGAAAATGTATTGAGTAAAAAGTACATTATTTTATTTCGAATGTAGTAAAGTAAAAGTAAAAGTTGGCAAAAATATAAATACTAAAGTAATGTACAGATAGCCCCAAAAAATAGTTAGGTCGTACTTTAAAGTATTTTTACATAAGTACTTTTGACCACTGACCAAATGTCTTCACACCAGTACATTAGCATACTTTCTATACTGTTACACACGCACATATCACATAGTATTCCATACATAAGTTAAGGCCATGCAACCTGAGTTGAAACCTGAGTGAGGTGCACATGTACAGTACATAAACAGATGCATGCGCCATATATTCATGTGGATGCGCCATATATTTATGTGGTGGACACTTGATACGGTCACATGATATTGTTGTGGTATGTCACAAAATCATGTTACGACCACACATATCAATATAAATMTTATATATCAATATTTTGCTAAGTCTTACTAAGTGGATGGGTCTCTACAAAAGGTGTAAACGGAACAGCCAAATGGTCACCTGCATAGTAGCAATATCAGAAATAGATKGTGTCAAAATAAAATAATATACACTATGTACAAGAACAATATCAATAACAATATCAGTGATAGACGAGGTAGTTYTATGCATACAATCAGGTGTAAAGTGGCTGAGCAGCAGGATAAATTATTTTTTTGTAGCAGCAACATATGGCATGTGTGTTAGGAGAGAGTCATGTGAATAGAGGGACTACAGATAGTGCTGATGACTGGTCCGTCCAAACCCCGCATGAACAAGGGAATCTGTATTCGGAGAGCCTGTTTCTGTCCTGCCCTTGACTTTGGTGCAGGGCTTGTGATGTCCATAGCCTCTTCGTCACAAAACTCCCAGATCTTCTCAAAAATATGTTTGTCTAGCTGTGTCCAGTCCAGGTGGTGCTTGTACAGGCAGACCATCTATGGGAGGAAGGATGTCAGCGTTGCTCAGCAGCTGAAACCTGATCCCGACAGACCGACTGCTCCTTGGCGACAACAACACCAGGCTCCAGAGCATCGAAGCTGTAAAACAGGGAATAACAACAACAAAACATCAGAAGACATTACAACCCTGCACAACATCAATTCACCTCCCAAGTTTAGATAAGAAGAATAACCTTATGCAATACAATGAAAATGATTTTCACCTGAAGTGCTGGTACTGCTTGATCTGTGGCAGCGGCCTGAAGTACGGAGTCAGGTGTCGTTGCCAGCCATAGCTTTCCACCATCACCGCACCATCCTCCAGTCCAACCATCTGTGGGATGTTGACCCCTGTCACAGTGGTGTCCTTCACAACACCAGCAATCTCAAACAAAGTGTTCACTCTGGTCTTCATGAAGCGCTGCTTGATGAGGCCGAAGCACCAGTCGGGGGTCAACTTGGTGTGGCCTGTGATCAGGAAGTGCGTCGGATGTGTGAGAAAAACTCAGAGGTGTCAGAGCTTGGACTGTCGTTCCTGCGTCTACGCAATTTAAACCCATCTTAACTCTTAGGATAGTAAATAAAGTATTGTTATTGAACTTCATTCCCATGATAATGCCCAGAAATAAAGATTGGCATTTTCAACCGATAGAAAGGATTGTGTAATTGACTATATAAATATAAACTTCATTCTATGAGAACCCCATGCATAAACACTATGAAATGCAGTCCATTACCCTGAAATGTGTTGAATTTTCATTCCATAAGTCATTTGAGCTTGAYAATAGCAAATACAATCCCATTATGATCATCTACATCATTCAGATTGTTTTTCCATGAGAAAATGTTTCATTKATTTCAAGTGCCACATCAGCAGTCTTCACCTGGGATTTGAAATTGTCTCACTTCTTCTCATTTCCAACACTCTTTATTCTCTTCTAATTAGGTTTTCAGAATAGATAACAGCAAATTATAGTTCAGTCAGGGTTGTTTGGAAAAATCAAGCTGATTACACTGTTTAGATTATTACTAAACGGTGGCCCTGATTAGGAAAATGGACTGTGTCATATATTATGGAACACACATTATTCACAAATCCACATCATTATGCATATATATCAACGTATTAATTTCCTTAAATAGAATCGAATATAAAGAGGCGATAAGCAAGTTCATGTGAAATCTCAAGTGGGGGTCCAAAGGATGCAGGGTAAACTAGTTGTCACTTATAATTGATGATATTTACTCTAAAGACACAAAATCAAATGTGTGCTCTTTGTGCATTGGGACATGTTTGATCCAATAATAAGTGTCAATTTTAACATATCAAGGCAGTGTTTAACAATTGCAACAGGCATTTAGCCAAGACTTGTTCAATGGGAACCACAAAGTCACAAAGTCAATAAAATMTAATTTCCATAAAAGCTGTACTTTTTAATTGGTGGAACTGCCACGTCCTTTTGGGATAATACAACAAGAAAGATCATTGCACGCACGACAGAAAATCTGAATATGTACTACAATTATTTTTACCACGCTGCAGGAAGCTCCTCCTTCACCTCCGTTTCAACACATCCCTTCATTTGTGTCAAAGTCAGCACAATGTAGACCAAACTCATTCGGGAAATGCATAATACACACCTATTTATCATAAATGAAGAAGCAGTGGAGGAAGTCCAAAAATTCGTTCACCTATCGGCAACAAGGTCACACATTTGTGATGGCGCCGACAGAGATGGTCGCCTCGCTTCAAGTCCTTAGGAAACTATGCAGTATTTTGTTTTTTTATGTARTATTTCTTACATTGTTATCCCAGGAAATATTGACTCTTATTACATACAGCCGGGAAGAACTATTGGATATAAGAGCGACGTCAACATAACAACATTACGAGCAGGAATACAACTTTCCCGAAGCGGATTCTCTGTTTGGACCACTACCGAGGACAATGGATCTAATCCCAGAAGCCGACCCAAAACAACGGCGCCGCAGAAGGGGCAGACGGAGCGGCCAGTCTCTTGACAACAAGGTAGATGAAATTCGAGCAAGGGTTGCCTTCCAGAGAGACATCAGAGATTGTAACATTCTCTGTTTCACGGAAACATGGCCCTCTCGGGATATGTTGTCGGAATCGGTTCAGCCACCGGGCTTCTCCATGCATCGCGCCGACAGAGATAACTTCACTAGGGTAGGGGGCAGCATTCGGAATTTTGGATGAAAAGCGTGCCCACATTAAACTGCCTGCTACTCAGGCCCAGAAGCTAGGTTTTTCCTCGCCATATCAGTTCTGTTATACTCACAGACATTATTTTAACAGTTTTGAAAACTTCAGAGTGTTTTCAAAACTGTTAAAATAATGTCTGTGAGTATAACAGAACTGATATGGCGAGGAAAAACCGAGGAAAATCCAACCAGGAAGTACTATTATTTTGAAAGGCTGTTTTTCCATTGAAAGCCTATCCACCATACAAAGACTTAGGACCCAGTTCACGATATCTATGGCTTCCTCTACATGTGGCCAGTCTTAGGCATTGTTTCAGGCGTTTACTCTGAAAAATGATGGAGATATAGCACTTTCAATGAGAGGCCAGTGGACATTTCCAGCCATGAGTCCTGCACGTGATCGGAACTTTCTTGTTTCTCCTTTTCTATTGACAAATCTTTTGTCCGGTTGAAATATTATTGATTATTTATGACAAAAACAACCTGAGAATTGATTTTAAACATCGTTTGTCATGTTTCTACTAACTTTTATTGTACTTTTTTGATTTTTCGTCTTGGCGTTGAAAGCGCGCATTGTGCCTTTGGATTTCTGAACTAAACGCACCAACAAAACGGAGGTTTGAAGAGAAAGGGCAGGGGTGTATGCTTCATGATTAATGACTCATGGTGTAATCATAACAACATACAGGAACTTCCTTCTGACCTAAAATTCCTTACAATCAAGTGCCGGCCATATTACCTCCCAAGAGAATTCTCGTCAGTTATCGTCAGAGCTGTGTACATTCCCCCTCGAGCAGACACCAAGACGGCCCTCAAGAAAGTTCACTGGACTCTATGTAAACTGGAAACCATACATCCTGAGGCTACATTTATTGTAGCTAGGTATTTTAACAAAGCAAATTTGAGAACAAGGTTACCTAAATTCTATCAGCATATTGATTGCACTATGCGCGGGGGTAATACACTCGATCACTGCTACTCTAACTTCCGCGATGCATACAAAGACCTCCCCCGCCCTCCCTTCGGCAAATCCGACCACGAAGCCATCTTGCTCCTACCGTCTTATAGGCAGAAAKTCAAACAGGATGTACCAGTGACTAGAACCATTCAACGCTGGTCTGACCAATTGGAATCCACGCTTCAAGAATGTTTTGATCACGCGGACTGGGATATGTTCRGGTCAGCCTCAGAGAACAACATCGATCTATACACTGACTCGGTGAGTGAGTTCATAAAGAAGTGCATTGGAGATGTTGTACCCACTGTGACTATTAAAACCTGCCCTAACCAGAAACCGTGGATGTATGGCGGCATTCACGCAAAACTGAAAGCGCGAACCACCACATTTATCCATGGAAAGAGGTCTGGGGATATGGCTGAATATAAAGAGTGTAGTTATTCCCTCCGCAAGGCAATCAAACAAGAGAAGTGCCAGTGCAGGGACAAAGTGGAGTCGCAATTCAATGGCTCAGACACGAGACGTATGTAGCAGGGTCTACAGGAAATCACGGACTACAAAAAGAAAACTAGCCACGTCATGGACACCGACGCTATGCTTCCAGACAAACTAAACACCTTCTTTGCCCGCTTTGAGGATAATACAGTGCCACTGTCGCGGCCCGCTAACAAAGACTGCGCCCCCCATCTCCTTCTCCGTGGCCGACGTGAGTAAAACATTTAAACGTGTTAACCCTCGCAAGGCTGCTGGCCGAGATGACATCCCTAGCCGRGTCCTCAGAGCGTGCGCAGACCAGCTCGCTGGTGTGTTTACGGACATATTCAATCGCTCCGTATCCCAATCTGCTGTCCCCACATGCTTCAAGATGGCCACCATTGTTCCTGTACCCAAGAAGGCAAAGATAACTGAACTAAATGACTACCGCCCCATAGCACTCACTTCTGTCATCATGAAGTGCTTTGAGACTAGTCAAGGATCARATCACCTCCACCTTACCGGCCACCCTAGACCCACTTCAGTTTGCATACCGCCCTTACAGGTCCACAAACGATGCAATCGCCATCACACTGCACACTGCCCTATCCCATCTTGACAAGAGGAATACCTATGTAAGAAGGCTGTTCATTGACTACAGCTCAGCATTCAACACCATAGTACAATCCAAGCTCATTATCAAGCTGGAGGCCCTGGTTCTCAACCCTACCCTGTGCAATTGGGTCCTGGACTTTCTGAAGGGCCGCCCACAGGTGGTGAAGGTAGGAAACAACATCTCCACTTTGCTGACCCGCAACACTGGGTGCGTGCTCAGCCTCCTCCTGTACTCCCTGTTCACCCACGACTGCGTGGCCATGCACGCCTCCAACTCAATCAAGTTTSRYGACGGCACAACAGTAGTGAGCTTGATTACCAACAACGACGAGACAGCCTACAGGGAGAAGGTGAAGGCACTCGGAGTGTGGTGTCAGGAGAACAACCTCTCAATCAACATCAACAAAACAAAGGAGATGATCGTGGACTTAAGGAAACAGCAGAGAGAGCAGCCCCCTATCCACATCGAAGGGACAGTAGTGAAGGTGGAAAGTTTTAAGTTAAGTTCCTCGGCGTACACATCAAACTGATATGGTCCAACCACACAGACAGTGTGGTGAAGAAGGCGCAACAGTGCCTCTTCAACCTCAGAAGGCTGAAGAAATTTGGCTTGTCACCCAAACTTTACAGATGCACAATCGAGGGCATCCGGCCGGGCTGTATCACAGCCTGGTYAAGCAACTGCACTGCCCTCAACCGCAAGGCTCTCCAGAGGATGGTGCGGTCTGCACTATGCATKACAGGGGGAAAACTACCTGCCCTCCATGACCCCTACAGCACCTGATGTCACAGGAAGGCCAAAAAGATKATCAAGGACAACCACCCGAGCCACTGCCTGTTCACACATCTACCATCCAGAAGGCGAGATCAGTACAGGTGCATCACAGCTGGGACCGAGAGACTGAAAAACCGCTTCTTGCTCAAGGCCATCAGACTGTTAAACAGCCATCACAAGCACAGAAAGGCCTCTGCCTACATAGACTCAAATCAATGGCCACTTTAATAAATGGATCACTAGTCACTTTAAATAATGCCACTTTAATGTTTACATATCTCACATTACTCATATCACATGTATATACTGTATTTTATTCCATCTATTGCACCTTATACTTATGTTCATATTCTCACATTTTTACTAGTTAGATATTACTGCGCTGTCGGAACTAGAAGCACAAGCATTTCACTACACTTGCATTAACATTTGCTAACCATGTTTATGTGACCAACAAAATTATATATTAAAGAGATCTTCTAAATGGCTCTGAATGTTGGAAAGTAACCAGACTGWCTACTAAACTAAACTGCATGACGAATGTTTGCTTAAGATAAAAGGCATTTTCTGGACACATACAATCTCAAATGAAGAACTACACCAAAAGAAAAAACAGCAGCACAGTAACCCAAACAATGAAAAGACAAAGGCTGGGATTCAATCAAAGGCACATTGTAAAAAAATGCACTGCATTTTACTTTTAAAGGCAATTTACACTTGAGCCTACTATAAGGGCACAAGGCGAGACCAAGATGCAGACACAGGAGGCAGATGGATAAAGTCTTTGTAGTTTATTTATAATCCAAAAAGAGTAGGCAAGAGAATGGTCGTGGACAGGCACAAGGTCAAAACCAGATTCTGAGTCCAAGAGGTAAAGAGTGGCAGACAGGCTCGATGTCAGGGCAGGCAGAAGGGTCTGGCAGGCTGGTACGGAGTCCAGAAAAAACAGGCAAGGGTCAAAACCGGGAAGACTAGAAAAAGAGAATAGAAAACAGGAGCATGGAAAAACCCGCTGGTTGACTTGAAAACATACAAGTTGAACTGGCACAGAGAGACAGGAAACACTGGGATAAATACACTGGGGAAAATAAGCGACACGAGGAGGTGGAGACAAGAAGAGGTGAACAGGTGAAACAGATCAGGGCGTGACACCAACATCCCCAGCATTTACCGTGAATGCAATCTCTGAGAATGTCAGTGTCACGCCCTGACCTTAGTGAGCCTTTTTATTTCTCTATTTGGTTAGGTCGGGGTGTGACTTGGGTGGGCATTCTAGTTTTTATATTTCTTTGTTGGCCGGGTATGGTTCCCAATCAGAGGCAGCTGTCTATCYTTGTCTCTGATTGGGGATCATACTTAGACAGCCTTTTTTCCACCTTTAGTTTGTGGGATCTTGTTTTTGTGTAGTGCCTGTGAGCACTCCAGTCGTTACGTCTGGTTTGCTGTTTATTGTTTTGTTGGTGAGTTTCAAATAAATAAACAGGTGGAACTCTATGCACGCTGCGCCTTGGTCCGCTCATTTCAACGAACGTGACAGAAGATCCCACCTCAACTGGACCAAGCAGCGTGCCCGGGAGGAGATGGCATCCTGGTCTTTGGAGGAGGTTGAGGAGAGAATAGCCTGGACTTGGGAGGAAGTATTGGAGAGATATGAAAGCCTGCCGGGGAAGCAGGCGGAAGCAGCGAAGGAGCATCAANGTGGAACTCTATGCACGCTGCGCCTTGGTCCGCTCATTTCAACGAACGTGACAGTCAGGGAAATTGCCTTGTCGATAGTGCATTGCACTTGGATTGAATCCTGGCCGAATATTGAACTAGCTGGGGCATGCATGCCAAAATAAATMTTACTATTTGAAGATAATACATTTTTTGTCTGCTATGTTTGCAGTTTGAGCATGGAGTTATGCATTGTACATAAGCCATGGATGTAAACACAGAACTGGATGTCTTGCGCTTTAAGCATAACATTGTCTGCTAATGCACAGTCTGTGTCTGATGGATGTTTKTGAGGTGTTTAGGTTGATGTCATCAGTGAAAAAGCACAGGAAGAGCCAGGAGCAGGGTGTTTTGTATTGCACATTCTGGAACACAAAATCACTGTCTAWAACAAGACCATAAAACACWGCTGGGGTGGATTGTTGATCATGTRTACCTCCGGTGTGAAGGGTAGGTCTCTCAGACAAAAAAGTATGATTACCTACTAGTTTGAAGGAGAGAAACTGAAAAGATAGCTCCTAATGTAATAAAAKATAATACAGAGGGCACCTATATGAATCTCCCAAATTATACAAAAAGCCATTCCAACATGCTCTCAACAGTTTTCATTACTCCCATATATGAACTTGAATGGAAACTGAAGGGAAGTTCAGAAGCACTATCAGTAATCACGAGTGGGTGACTGACAGCAATGGTTGGAGTTCACTTCTTCATACTGTATCTGTCACAGACAGGCCATTGACTGGACCATATTGAATGAAACTCAAGACCACGTATCCCGTGAAAAATTTAATATGGTTTGTTACTTGGCCCTTAGTCTGAAAATAAGAAACAAATTATGGTACGGGTGTGGCAATGGATCCTCACGGAGACACCCTCTCACATGTTCTCCCAGAACCCAGGCCCCACCCCATAGCACCCAAATGCCCTTCCCCTCTGCCACCTGTGATCAGAGATAGAGGGAGGAGAGAGAGGGAACAAAGAAAACAAAATTATAGTACAACAAWATGACATCACATACAACTACTTAAGAATAATGGATCAAGGTGTAATGATGAAAGTATGCATATAACTAAGTTGAGGAAGTATGGATTATGACACTGGCCAGTATAATAAAGGATAAACACATAAACWTTCATGCATCCACTCAGGCCCCCCGTGAAGGCCTCCCTTCACATTTCCCACCCCATCAGCCATCTCAGAGCCTGGGTGACAAGATAAATATTCMGACACTATGTCTGCTCATTCAAGGGGTAGGTCACATCTGAGAAGTCTGGAACAAAATGGTGGTACTAGCCAATGAGCCCCAGGAAGGACTTCACAGCAGCCCGTGTGCTAGAACTGTTTTTGCATAGCTGCTACTTGGCCACTTGAGGGCCCATTTCCTCTGGGCCAATGCGGAAGCCCAAATACAGGACATCTTCTCTGGTAACAGCATACTTGGTTCCATTCACATTGAGCCCCTCCTTCTTCTCCCCTGACAGATGGTTGATGTCTGGCTTAGTCTCCTCGCTGTCCTCACACGGAAAACACCCTTCAGCAGCCTCCACGTCCTCCACTTTCCTTACCAAAGCCATTGTGTTCTTCCTCTCCTTCCTCTTCTTTAGAAGGTTCACATGAAAGATCTTCCCTGCTCCGTCATGCCTATCTCATATGTGACAGGCCCGGTCTTCCGGACCACATCAACCACTTGGCCAACAGTTTGTGCTCTGAGGTGGGCAGCAGCAGTAGCACCTTCTGGCCACGTATGTACTCCCTCTGTACTCCCTCTGTACTCCCTCTGCTGTGGTGGTCATACCAGCACTTTTGAGCCTTCTGAGCCTCAGTCATGTTCTTTTTCCCCAGCACAGTGTAGTGGGAGAGCCTGTCCCTCGTCTGCAGCACATGAGAAACAGAGGGTCCGTACATTTCTGTCATACAAGAGTTCAAATGGGGAGAATCCTGGGGATGCATGTGGTACGCAAACAGCAGGTAGGGGAGCCACGTGTCCCAGTCCTTCCCAGACTCATTGACAAATCTTTGGAGCATCCGCTTGAGGGTCTGGTTAAAGCGTACCACTAACCCATCTGTTTCTGGATGATAAGGAGTACTGCGTATGGACTTTATGCCTAAAACCTTGTACAGCAAAGTAGCCACAAAATTGCTGCCCTGATATGTAATTATTTCTCTAGGTAGACCTACATGTGTGATGAAATGACCTAGAGCCTTCYCTACCTGCTTAGCTTTGATGTTCCTCAGAGAAAAAGCTTCAAGGTAAAGTGTGACATAATCACATATAACTAGTATGTACTTGTGCATTGAGCTGCTTGTTACTAAAGACCCCACAATATCCATGGCAATGTGTGAAAATGGCTCCTCATATACTGGCAGCGGACACAAAGGCCCTCTCTCTAAAACCCTGAGAAGAGCTGTAGCCTAAACTGGACATGACTGGCAACATCCTGTGTTATCCGGGGCCAATAAAACTCTTCTCTCTACCTAGATGGCCAGACATAAGCATACTATGGCCCATAACACTGGCCCTGCATTGCACTGGCAACACCAACTGGTTGCCCTCCTCAACTACTCTGTACAAATTCTCATTAACAACTTTAAATGGAGGGCAACCAGTTGATGTTGCCAGTGCAATGCAGGGCTAGTGTTATGGAGTTGATTTCAATTTAAATCAATTTCCCTAATACCTATAGGACCCCATCTATAAAGTATAATGGTAGGGGAAACACTGTGCTGAGTTCCTTTGGTAGAGTTAGAGTTAGAAAGAGGTATTTAATTGTCAGTCCACAATAATACAATAATACAAAATAAAGATAAAAAAATWAAACTCAATTTGAATGGTCCACAATGGGTTTTGAGACCCTATAAACAATAAAACATGGTACAGGTGTCATCTATAATACATTACATAATCTATACACGTCTGCATCATTTAAATCTTTTTTTTAAGGACAATAACCACTACCGTGTTAAACTTCTGAAGAATATTAAAATGGAAAGTGGGCAATTTAGACTGACATCTTTATTTTTCCAGCGTTTTAAAACTGAAGAGTTTTGTCAAAGGGACAATACGTTATTCAGTTGGAAATGTCAAACTGTCAAAGAAATGTTCTGACAAAAATCATCATCACAAAAGCCACTGTTAATGAGAAAGCAGTAATGAGTTTGATTAAAAACAGGGTTTTATTCTGTAGCGTGAATTTCTTTTGCCCCAAACAAAGCTAAGTACAGGTGTAGGATCTTAATTTGATCACCATGTTGTTGCAGGAAATGTCGTATACTTGTAGTATGTTAAAGGTTTAAAAAGGTTTCTAAAGTTTTAATTTCCACTTTTAAATGTCAGACTTGATTAACCCTAACTAAAAATGTATAACAAAATGATTATCCATTAATTAGAATTCACACAATAATTAACATTTTCCATTGCTGCAGGATTATTTACCTGCTGTGAGAAACAGGTTAAATAAGGACCCACATCTGTACAATTTTTTTGTACATATGTGAGTCATGAATTAATTGACAAAGCTACTTTCAATCAAACTGTGAATAAATATTACTCTTCGGGAGCAGGGTTATTCTTTTCTTCATTTTACAGTACCTCCAGGAAAGACGATCCTACGGGAAGAAGGCAATGGTGGAAATTAAATAGTTCATTGCTGATGACCTTTCAAGACCAATATTATTATCTCCCTTAATAATGAGCAGGTTGACATTTATTGGGATGAGTCTTGTCCTTGAGGCAGAACTTAGCGATTTCCTCTAGGTGGGCCAGCTGCAAAYWTAAAATTGGCTATATTTWAAAAATGTATGAAAACCAAAATGATATTTTTGGTCTTAATTTAATGTTAGGGTTAGGCATTAGGGTTAGCAGTGTGGTTAAGGTTAGGGTTAAGGTTAGGGTTAGGTTTAAAATCAGATTTTATGACTTTGTGGCTGAGCAAGCTAGTGACCACTCTGCAGAGCTGCCTCCAAAACAAAATTCATGACGAGAAACACTAATCTTCTAAGAAAGATCGAAGGTCATTGAGGGGCATTGCCCTGGAAACCAAATGTGTAAGGAATCACACAGCATGCTACATCCTGTCAATAGATCTCAGGAGTTAATCATAAGGAGAGCCAACATATTGAGRGTAACACAATGTGTCATAAACTGCCTGTTGGGGATCCATAGGAGGCTGAGTTACAGTGGACATCAATTCTGTGCATGTTATTTCCTGACTATTAACACATTTTTTCTGCCCATTTAACTGATTCTGTTTGGCTTAGAGTACTGAGTACTAATCAAACACGTTTCTAAAACCGTAGTTATCCCCACAGGACCTCCAGCACATGGCGAGTAATCTTTGAAGTGGCTTATGAAACCTACTAACATCATGAAACAAGAAAGGAGAGATTTTATTASTAAAGGGTTGTTGAATGATGTTGAGTGATCGATCAGGGAACACTTAGAGAAAAAMAAACCTAATGTTTTTATTTATTTATTATGTATCCCTTAGCTCAGAACCCTCCTTTATATAATAAATGAATTGGACCTGCTGTATTAGGCAACCTGTTGATAAAAGGACAATTTAAATTATACATCTTTATTAATCAATATCATTTTGTTTGMGCATAGAGGGAAATTGCAGCCTGAATTGATTTACCTATCTCGTCATGCATTTCACACTGTACAAAATTATGATAAATACTAGCATTAGCCTGACGACAATAGCCCACCTTCTTGTTAATCAATTAACATATGGCTATGAAGGGTATATGACCASCTTGAATGCATTGTTTGTGACCCAAAAATGTAAGTGTTAACAGCAATTAAGGGAATAGATCAGACGTGATGTTTTATTGTACTGTAAGATAGGAAACACGCTCTGCTCTTGCTGGTAGGCTGACTGGGGGAAGGGATGGTCGGAGAGAACGCCTGTCTCCATGACACGAGGTCTCCATGACAACAAAAAGCACTGCACTATTTTCTCTGTGGTTTCCTGCAGTTCTTCTGCCAACTATTTTCCACATGAGCGTGCAGATATCATTCTTTGGGTGACTCAACATGTCATTTGTTTTTGCTTGTGAGAGTTCCTTGTAAGCACTGATCTGGTGGAAGCTTGTGGGTGGGTCAGGTGTCGTTGCTAATGGCATGAACGTTAGAGACAAAGAAAGGTTAAWAAGGTCTTTACGGTTACTAGAGTTATTATTTTAAGTTGGTCTGCATTTTAGGAAGGAATCCTAATTTGAGATAATTATTGTTAACTTGATTTCGCATATATCATGCATTCATGTCAATGCAAGATTTGCAGAAGTTATGCATGCCAATCTCAAGCTACTTGTCTTAAAAAACATATATTTTAATCATAATTCCAATCAGTTCACAACCCAGTGCTCACTGGGGTAAATGGAGGACTTTGTGAGTGTATTCTGAATTTCCCAAGGGAGTTGACTCTCTTGAGGTTGTGCTTACAGTAGCTGACATGCCTCARGGTCATAGTGAAGCGTGGCAATGTGCTTTTCAGCATTGGTGGTATGATCCAAGTCTTCATAAACATGGCCGGATTACCGACTGGTTTGGGTTCCTCTAGTCTTTTGTCTGCTTGAGGCTACAATAACATTGATTTTCCTGGGGAAGCTGTGAAGCCGCYGGGAAGCTGTGAAGCAAGCTGTAGCCTATTGCATGATTGTGTTTATGAGTCTGTTATTAAAGAATGAAACAATGTGTATGTTTACTGCTTTTCATTAAATCACGTATGGCTCTAATATAGTATGGCTCTAATAGAGTGCCTTCAGAATGTATTCATATCTCCTGACTTATTTCACATTTTGTTGTGTTATAGCCTGAATTCAAAATGGATTACATATATTTTTCTATCACCAGTCTATGCACAATACCCCATAATAACAAAGAGAAAACATGTTTTTAGATTATTTCATAAATGTATTGAAAATGAAATACAGAAATATCTCATTTACATACACTACATGACCAAAAGTATGTGGATACCTGCTCGTCGAACATCTCATTCCAAAATCATGGGCATTAACATGGAGTTGTTCCCCACTTTGCTGCTATAACAGCCTCCACTCTTGTGGGAAGTCTTTCCATTAGCTGTTGGAACATTGCAGTGGGGACTTGCTTCCATTCAGCCACAAGACCATTAGTGAGGTTGGGCACAGAGATTGGGTGATTAGGCCTGGTTTGCAATCGGCGTTCCAKTTCATCCCAAAGGTGTTCGATTGGGTTGAGGTCAGGCCTCTGTGCAGTCCAGTCAAGTTCTTCTACACCGATCTCTACAACTATTTCTGTATGGACCTCGCTTTGTGCACAGGACATTGTCAGGCTGAAACAGAAAAGGGTCTTCTTCTACAAACTGTTTCCACAAAATTGGAAGCATAGAATCATCTAGAATGTTATTGCATGCTGTAGCGTTAAGATTTCCCTTCACTGGAACTAACGGGCTTAGCCCGAATCATGAAAAACACCCCCAGACCATTATTCCTCCTKCACCAAACTTTGCAGTTGGCACTATGCATTGAGGCAGGTACCATTCTCCTGGCATCGTCCAAACCCAGATTCCTCAGTTGGACTGCCAGATGGTGAAACATGATTCATCAATCCAGAGAACGTGTTTCCACTGCTCCAGAGTCCAATGGCGGCGAGCTTTAGATTCTCAAAACGATTTAAGTAAAAACTGTAACTACGCCACTCAGGATCATTCACTGGTAAGTAACTCCAATGTAGATTTCACKTTGTGTTTTAGGTTATTGTCCTGCTGATAGGTGACTTTGTCTCCCAGTGTCTGTTGGAAAGCAGGTTCTCCACTAGGATTTTGCGTTTCCTGTGCTTATAGCTGTACTCCGTTTCTTTTKATCCTAAAAAACTCCCTAGTCCTTGCCAATGACAAACATACCCATAACATGATGCAGCCACCACCATGCTTTAAAATATGAAAAGTGGTACTAAGTTATGTGTTGTGTTGGATTTTCCCCAAATATAACCCTTTGTATAAAAAGTTAAGCAGTTTGTTATTACTTTAGTGCCTTTTTGCAAACAGGATTCATGTTTTGTAATATTTGTATTCTGTATAGGCTTCCTTCTTTTCACTCTGTCAGTTAGGTTAGTATTGTGGAGTAACAACAATGTTGTTAATCCATCCTCAGTTTTCTCCTATCACAGCCATTAATAAACTCTGTAARGGTTTTAAAGTCACCATTGGCCTCATGGTGTAATGCTTGAGCAGTTTCCTTCCTCTCCGGCAACTGAGTTAGGAAGGACACCTGTATCTTTATAGTGACTGGGTGTATTGTTACACCATCCAAAGTGTAATAATAACTTCACCATACTAAAGGGGATATTCATTGTCTGCTATTTTTATTTTTACCCGTCTACCAATAAGTGTCCTTCTTTGCGGTGCATTGAAAACCTCCCTAGTCTTTGTGGTTGAATCTGTGTTTGAAATTCACTGCTCGACTGAGGGACCTTACAAATAATTGTATGTGTGGGGTACAGAGATGAGGTAGTCATTCAAAAATCATATTAAACACAATTATTGCACACAGAGTGAGTCCATGCAACTTATGTGACTTGCTAAGCCCATTTTTACTTATTTAGGCTTGCCATAACAAAGGGGCTGAAAAGCGTTGAAAGGGGTTGAATGCTTTTTAACACATTTCAGCTTTTTTTTTTTTTTTTGTAAACATTTCTAAAAACATAATTCCACTTTGACATTATGGGGTATTGTGTGTAGGCCAGTGACACAAAATCTAAATGTAATAAATATTATATTCAGGCTGGAACACAACAAAATGTGAAAAAAGTAAAGMGGTGTGAATATTTTCTTAAGGCACTGTAAAATCGTTCATATGGTTATATAAAGGCTGAAGGCTAAAAACAGCCTATACTATATATAGGCACATATGTAGTTTCTAAAATGTATTTTTTCTCCAAATAGAGACAGGCAAGCCGTATGCACCATGGTCCACAATTTGGTCAGTTTCTTCCTGGGTCTCCAGGKTTCTCTCCTTCAAGCCATTCATCATCACCTTTCGGATCCGAATCCGATCATTGTCCAAGATATGGTTGTGTTCTCCAGATAAATTGGYTACCCTTACAAAAAAGTGTAAAGGAATTGTGCAGGTGTCCCTGATGCTCCTGCAGGACTCATGCAGGAGTATGACTTGTCCTGCAGAAATGTTGAAAATCCTGCACCAAACCCTGCAGGATTTTGATATTCATACAGGACATTGCAATTTCAAGTTAACTACAGGATTTGTAATATAGTATGTTGTGACAACAGAGAAAATAGACTTTTGAAATATGGTATCAGACATTCATCAGACATGTCAACTCAGCAGATGAGAAATGTAATAAATTACAATGTCCACATGCAATAAATATATTGTAGGCTATTTTTATTTGTTAGATACCAACACAATTGATAATGATTTCAGTAGGRCCACAGTCAATGTAATAATGCATTTATATGTCATGCTGCCAGTTTAAGAAACGCCTTCATTCATACATACTCTAAATATATYCAAAATACAAATAAAACGTTGTATACAGTTAAGTTAAGTGGTTCAACCCTTTCTCAGTCTACTTCCCATTTGTTGGGCTGTAAACAGATGCAGTTCCCTTGTACACCTGAGATGTCTTTCAGGTAAACARAGGTGGTACKGATGTCTGTGCCTTTGATTAATTGAACCTCATTTGAAATGCTATTCTTTTTAAGAATCCCAGAAGCAGTGCCTCCTGTCTCGAGGTCTCTTACTGTGCATCTTGCTGTCATCACTGGGTCTACTTCACTGCCAACGTCAACAAAAGACCTGACCATCCCTACTGACCCATGTTGGGTGACCAATACATAGTTTGCTTGTTTTGATAAGGTACTTGCTGTTTTGGAATGAATGTGATTCCCATTAACGATCACTCTATGGTGAAATGTACATGGTTCTTTGTAAGTAACGTCTGACTCTCCGAGGAGAAAGCCTCCCTTGATGTGGGGTTCCGTGCAACAGGATACCCTAGTAAAAATACTCTTCTTTTTTTCACATTTGTTGGCGAGTTTGTAGCCCCTTAACATTTCTTCAACAAACCTTTTGCTAGCTTGGTTTGATTCTGTGCTGTATCTAATAGTGAGTAGTCTCGGGATGTCTTGGTAGATGGTGAACATTTTCACTATTTATCCTGGTACCAGTTGTACCCATGTTCACCTTGAGCGCCATGGAAGAGTTTACCTAGTCTCCCATTACTACTTTCAAAGATGAATGCACTTTGATCCCACAAAGGTCCCCAGTTTTGGACAGATGTAGGTGCATGTAAAGGTATGTGGACATTGTAGCTGATATGACATTTCCCATACAATTGTTCAAACCTAATAACACATTCTCGAAAGAACATCTCAGCCATGGCAATGTTATGAGAGGTAACTGTGTCTTTCAGTAGACAATAGGTACCCTGCACCAGTAGCAGTAAATGGTGTAAGTACTGCCTGGGTAAAATCCCATTTAAACAGAGAGACTATAGAGCAGCAAGAAGTGTCAGAACTCTGTGGCCTTCCTAATATTTGAGTAAATGAATTGAGCGTGGTGGTCTTGTCACATTTACAGGTGGTTTCAAGCAATATTTTGTTTTTGTGCTCTATTTCGCTTCCAATGTACCAGGACTCAGGGTGATATTTGGACTCAAACCACAGTGTAGTCATWTGCCGACATATGCCAAGCAAGATGCTGTGCATGTAATCAAAAGCAAACCSTGCAATCATGTTRAAAACAGTAAMGAACATTAAAGGAGATGGGCCCTTAACACCATGTATAATGTTCCCTGACTCTACCACCAAGGCAACCTCTCWGCGGGTTTTAGTGTCTGTGCGTGGCTCTGGCTCACTCTCAAGCGGATACACTCTAGTGAACCCATTACCCTTTTCTGCCACTTCTCCTTTGTGATAGCACCAGTTGTACCCATGTTCACCATTGAATTGTTTGATATTCTGTACTTTGCGGCGAGCAGGGGAATCACAAATACATAGTCAACTGTACACACGCACATTTGTGGGTGTCCCTCTCAACTGGCATGTCAAGCTCTCACCCTCAAGTGAAACAAACTCATCCACAAAGGGCTGAAGGAAATAATTAATTTCTGGACTCTGGCCCGAACCACAGCCCCACAAGAATGATGTGCTTCGCTCTTAGGTTCGGGAGAAGTTCGTTAACTGTGACTTGTAGGGGCCAGATGTGAAAGGGAGAGGACATGAATATTGTAACTCCATCCACATTCTAAGAGTGAAAGGTTAATTAAATCAGTGTCATTAAGGGCATCTATTGACTTGCATAGTGCACCATCATAGATGTCATCTATACTATCTGGGCTGCTCTTGGACCTACAATACTTATATTCTAATGCGTCACAGAATTTGGGGTCTGATAACTTTTCCTCTAGTTGCTTTTTGACTGACAATTTCATGAACACTGATCCACTCTTYACAAGAGATGGCACATCCCCAGGGAGGCAACCACATGATGAGCAATGATCTGGCACTTCACTGCCAAATATAAATACTGGCATGTTGGACAAATATACTGCATTTCAAAAGTGTCATTACAGTCAAAATACTTAATAAACCTGTAGAGACTGTTGGAAACGCTGTGTGTCCCCTCTGGACAATGGAGATTTATAATGTCCAATAAATCACTAAGAGCTATCTTGGTGGTTGTATGTCTTAGAGCAYAGTATTGAGAGCAGAGACTCATCTTCAGTTATTTTTGCATTTGGATAGATTTGGCCTTTTCTCCTCCCTCCTTGTCCTCCAACTTGATTTATGATGTCCCTGCCTTGTCCATCTGTGTTTTCCCCACCTGCGTTGTCTCCTTGTAAACACAACAGATACCCTGGTCAGAAGGAGGCTTACAGCCGTAGTGTTAAAATGAAGTAAGGCAGATCACTAAGAAACAGACAGTGGAACAGAAAGTAGACAAATGCAGGAGGAGAATAATGAAACAGAGGAGAAGACAGCCAACAAAAACTGTTGACTACTTGAACCTCTCAGTCATCAACCTGTACTTTGGTATTGTTCCCATGTATTGAGTCTACCCTGTAGTCTTGTGGTAAGAGTTTCTGTTTTGAAGTCAGAAGGTTGAGTGTTTGATCCTGGCCAAGACATACCAAGTTTTACAAAAATGTGACCGTGTGAGTCTCTGTTAGGCACTCAGTATTAAATATATTGCASAGTGGATATTTTAAACACTATCCCCAAATATCTGACCTGTTGAGGAACTACATTCCCATTTTACCTAATGGATACATTCCCATTTTACCCAAGTGATCATTGCAGTTACTTTTCACCACAAAGTTTGAGAGTTCAATTCCCTACTGTTTAATAGTGTCAGTCTACATTCTAAGTRCATGCAATTTCAATTGCTATGTTGTTTACCTGAATGGACGGATGCTGGCGGTCTGGGGTCCCGTGGCGATRGACGCCGTTCTTGGACGTGGTGTCCTATGGGGAGTAGCCATGTATGTCAGGTGACAGTTGCAACTGTCAGTAACATTTCAGAAAGAAGTGAGTGTGTAGCACTGCTATGCTGTTTTACCTGAGTGGAATACTCGTAGCCACGGCTCTTCCAATCTAAGGAGGGTAGATGTTGATGAGATGATAAAGGATATAACACAGACAAAATACAACCAATCGTCATTATCAGTAGACAGTTTTAGTATAGACTGTTTTAATTCCATATAGGTACGTTATGAAAATCATACAGTAGCTACCTTTCTTGTTGTTGACCCGTGGTCATCTCCTTTTCATCCGTCTTGGGACTGGCGTAGGTTCTTGGAGGTAGGCCTTCAATTCCATAACTAGGCCTATAGGCTAGATGAAATGAATGGGCAGAATAGGTAAGAGGGCATTGACAAGGAGATTAAAATAGTTAACCAAGATACCCAGAACAGTGTTTCCCCAAGGATGGTAGTAGGCGTGACCAATGGCATGGTTTTAGAAGCCCTCTAGCCTGCAGAGACAACATGTAGCTGTTTTAAAGCAATTTCCTGAAATTCTACACATTTTGCCATGGGGAGGAGAACATTTTACAGTTTTAAATCTAGTTTCCTGCAATTCTACATATATTATCATGGTGCTGAGAGACAAACTACAGTTTTAAAACTAATTTCCTGCAATTCTACACAMTTTCCCATGGCATATATCGTGTTCTTATGCTATTTACATTTTTTGTCATTTTGCTGACATTCTTATCCAGAGCGACATGCAGTAGTGACTGCATACACAGGCGATGTTTCTCTTAACCCCAACTGACCTTTTTCAGTTATAGTATAACCCCTACTTTGCTTCGCTTCCCCTCCTCAGCTTTTTTACTTTGTCTTCTGGAACAGAGCCTGGTGTGGGGTGCTCCACAAGACCTGAGCTTTTCAGTGTTCTAACTTCAATGAGCTCTTTTGCATGGTTCGGACCAATGAGATACACTTTTTTTTATTTCAGCATAGAGAGAAAAGATCATCAATATTTAATAAAAGGAAAAGGGAAGTTATGCCATCAACATTTTTTTAAACATGTTTAATAGTATATCATTACATAGGCAAATCATTACCCATGTGACTGAGTTGACAGCCTATTAGTAATAATGCATATATGAGCTTAATAATGATGTTTAACAACAATCAAGTATTTTTCTGTTCCTAGTACGACCCCTTTCATTGAGTTGTATTTATGATAGTAAGTACTGTCATGACGTTGGCCTGGGGGTAGGTTTATGACAGTCATAAATACCTCTTTCCCCCCTCCCCCGTTCCTCTTCCCTACTGATGTGACATTAGAAAGCCCCTTTGGTTAACATAGAGATTCTGGGAACATCAGAAGTTGGGGGGAAATGAACTATATTCTGGTAATCCGACCAACTGAACATATGCGGTGGTACTTAAGGTATATTATGTCAGTTCGGTTGCCCTCTGACACATTCTCATCAATGATAGAATGACATAAACTCTACTGTGGAAAGTCTAAACATCAGAGGTATCTGATTCACATGGAATTGTTGTTTAATTGAAATGTTTGAATTGAAATTATTTGTGAAGAGATGAAATGTAATTTTAGCTTCCAAATGAGAGATTTGGGTTTTCATAAGTTTTGGGCCTCTGCTCAACCAGGGCCCGCCCCTGTGAAGAGACATGGGTACAACTTTTCAGACACACCCCTCTCCCTCCACTATATAAAGCCATTGACAAAATATAACCTTCTGTTCCGAGGATATGAAGATGACGATCCCATGTCAGAATGGTTCAGATAATAACTACAGAACTAAGCCAACATCAGCATGAACTTTGGTTGTGAATGGTATGAACTTTGAACTCGTATTCACTACAGAAGTGATACCTCCTAGCCGTTGAGTTAGCAACAGCTGCTACAAACGCAGGTTAGGAAGGACAGTCAGAGTATCCCGTCTACTACACAACGACGTTACTACAACGTATCCAGTGACCACCAGAGACATTCTTCAAAGGACAGAGGACTCGGTTTGGCAACACGGTCTTCCATCTACCACAACCTACTGAAGCGCAGCTCAGAGTAAATATTTATTGCATTTTCCTTTTCCAAATGGGCGGTAATTTAGAATGCATAATACTGTATTTACGATAGCACAGCTTCCCTCTGTTCCAGTCTCCCGCTCTTCACCAAAACCCAGCCCCTTTCTTGCTTGTGTAAACTGTCATACTGCCTTATGGACGTTTTCCTTTATGACGGCAATTTGAATCAAGTTATGATTTAATTGTGTATGTGTGATTCTGTGTGATTAGTTTAGGTATTTAGGTAAATAAATATTAAACCACATTTTGTATTGCTGATTCAACTTGTTAGCCAGGATTCTTGCAGATAACAAGATTTACAACTTTCAGATGAGACTGAATAAGATGACGATTAATGTTGACTGTCTTTAAGAGTTTATTCGGAAGATAACAAGCTCTATAAATATTATTTTTGTGGTGTCCCTCTCTAGTTATTACATTTACATGATTATCAATCAGGTAATATTAATTACGAAAATTATTTTATAGAATAGTATGTCATAGCAATTAATCTGGCATAGCCAAAGACACGACAGTACTATTCTGTAAGTACGACCTAACTGTTTAGTTGTTAGTAACACACACACACACACACACACACACACACACACACACACCACACACACACACACACACACACACACACACACACACACACACACACACACACACCACACACAACACACACACAACACACACACCACACACACACACACACACACAGTTCTGCTTCTTGCATCCTGTGAACTCTTCCCCTCTCATCTCTCTCCTGTTCTCCCCAGTTAAGACAGGGCTATAAACAACAGTTGTAGATCTGGACCTGACAAGGGTGTCGCTGCACTGCGCTATGTTTTGTGTGTGTGTGTGCGCTCGCGTGATTGTGTGGATAACACGTGCATAGCACAGTGGTTTTGTCGCAGCCTCTTATTTCTCCCTTTAAAACGGAGCCTACAACACAAGCATACACAGATGTTTTTGGTGTACCAGCCATATTAAAACCAACTATCACCAAGTTTTGTCACGTCTGCTCCCGCTCCCCCTCTCTGGCGCTCGAGGTCGCCTGGCTGCCTATCATTACGCACACCTGTCACCATCGTTACGCYCATCAGCGCTTCATTGGACTCACCTGGACTCATRACGTTATTAATTACCTCCCCTATATCTGTCACTTCCTCAGTTTCTTTGCCGAGTCAGCATTAATGTCGTTATGTGTTCCTTGTCCAGACGCTGTTCGTGTTTTGTTTCTTGTCTGTTTATTCCTTAAATATTCACTCCCTTTACTTGCTTCTTGTCTCCCAGCGTCTGTCATTACAAGTTTACCATTGCAGACATCCGTTTCCCTTCACACCAATACACATAAGKTGTTCATGTGATGTGACCATATTTATTCAATTTCATTTTTTTATCTCCTAGGAATCCTCTTTTATGCAGTGCTGGTGAAATGGGCAATCAAACATGTCAGCTGTTGCTTCATTGGATAATAACATTTCCATGCAATCTTATATCTTGTGCAATCTGTCCATATTTTTTAAAGAATGTGGATTGTTCTACATGAAATTCTCTGAAGGATGAGGAAGGAATCTAGCAGGTTGTGCTACAGGAAAATGGCCCTTGAATATGGGATATTATGCAGGATATATATTCTGCAGGATTCCTGCAGGATTGTTTTCCTGAAGGACTACCTGCATGATTCCTACAGGACCCTGCAGGAATTGTCCTACAGGAAAGTTGCCCCGGAAATCTTGTGGGATATCCTGCAGTTCTTCCTATTTCCTATACGGACACAACAGARCGCAAATAAGGGAAAGAGAAAGGGGGGATACCTAGTCAGTTGTACAACTGCATGCCTTCAACTGAAATGGGTCTAAAGGAATCCTGCAGGATATATATCATGCAGGATTCCTTTAGAATTTTTTGGTGCAGGATTCCTGTAGGACTTTTTTTYTAAGGGGATAACCCCATCAGTGAGGGCTTTGCGACCTCTGCATTTGAAAGCATCATATACGGTGCACTTCCAGAAGGACTTATTTGCGGTCTGTTGTTCCTGTCTGTAGGTGTAGTCTTCATGCGCCAGGATTTAAAAAAAACTTCTTATGGCTGCGATCCCGTTAACGGGATCGATATGACAACAGCCAGTGAAAGTGCAGGGCGCCAAATTCAAACAACAGAAATCTCATAATTAAAATTCCTCAAACATACAAGTATCTTATACCATTTTAAAGGTAATCTTGTTGTTAATCCCACCACAGTGTACGATTTCAAAAAGGCTTTACAGCGAAAGCACCACAAACGATTATGTTAGGTCCACCGCGCAAATCACAGAAAACACAGCCATTTTTCCAGCAAAGACAGGAGTCACAAAAAGCAGAAACTAGAGATAAATGAATACTAACCTTTGAAATGATCTTGCATCAGATGACACTCATAGGACTTCCATGTTACACAATAACAGTGTATGTTTTGTTTCGGTAAAGTTCATATTTATATCAACAAAATCTCAGTAATACATTAGCGCGTTATGTTCAGTAGTTTCCAAAAACATCCCGGTGATTTTAGACAGCCACATCAATTTCCAGAAATACTCATAATAAACGTTGATCAAAGATACAAGTGTTATTACATGGAATTTTAGATCCACTTCTCCTTAATGCAACCGCTGTGTCAGATTTCAAAAAAGCTTTACGGAAAAAGCAAACCATGCAATAATCTGAGGTCGGCGCTCAGAGCCCAATCAAGACAAAAAGATATCCGCCATATTGTGCAGTCAACAGAAGTCAGAAATAACATTATAAATATTGACTTACCTTTGATGATCTTCATCAGAATGCACTCCCAGGAATCCCAGTTCCACAATAAATGCTTGATTTGTTCGATAATGTCCATCATTTATGTKCAAATAGCTACTTTTGTTAGCCCGTTTGGGGAACAAATCAAAACTCACGAAGCGCATTCACTAGTTGCAGTCGAAATGTCAAAAAGTTCCGTTACAGTCCGTAGAAACATGTCAAACGATGTATAGAATCAATCTTTTGGATGTTTTTAACATAAATCTTCAATAGAATTCCTTTGTCTTCAGAAAAAGCTAATGGAACGGGAGCTACCTCTCATGTGAATGCGCGTGACCAGCTCCTGGCACTCTGCCAGACCTCTGACTCAATCCCCTCTCATTCAGCCCCCCTTTACAGTAGAAGCCTCAAACAAGTTTCTAAAGACGGTTGACATCTAGTGGAAGCCTTAGGAAGTGCAACATGACCAATATCCCACTGTATCTTCAATAGGGGCTGAGTTGAAAATCGACCAACCTCAGATTTCCCAGCTCCTGGTTGGATTTTTTCTCAGGTTTTTGCCTGCCATAGGAGTTCTGTTATACTCACAGACATCATTCAAACAGTTTTAGAAACTTCAGAGTGTTTTCTATCCAAATATACTAATACTATGCATATATTAGCAACTGGGACTGAGGCGCAGGCAGTTTACTCTGGGCACCTTATTCATCCAAGCTACTCAATACTGCCCCCAGCACAGAGAGGATAAATTAGGGTTCCATTGCAGCTTGTTCCGACCTTCTCTATGAATAATGAATGCTGAGGGTAGCAGTGCAAGATCTTTTTAAGCAGAATATTTAGATTATTACATATGAACGACTTGCAATTTGATTGCTGGACAATCAAAGCCACCCATCCAACCCATTTATTCAGATCCGGCAGTTCAAAGAGGATAGTTTCAAAAGTAATGAATTGGACCTAGTTATTGTCCATTAGCAGCATACATTTGCATTCATTCTCTTAAATACTGTATCTTAAAACAGCCTATAGTCTTCTTGTGCAATGTATAGCCTACTGTACTGTTTGTCTGTCTGGACTGTGTGCCTGTCTTGGTGACAATCTTAAGTTAATAAAATACTCAAATAGATTTCTTTAGTTTGTGTGCCTATTATTATTTTACATCTAAATATGTATTCCTAAAACTAGAACAGTCTTTTGGGCATCATGGAAATTTAACATTTTAATACATTATAATAACATTTTACATTTTACAAAATCATGTGACATAAAACACTTCCTTGTATACATGGCAGTGTTCTTTGTCTTCCAATATAATAAGCATGTATCTTTGAAATTAGACATTGAACTTGAACCCTGTATCAACAATCATCAGCTGATTCAGATTTTTTTTTCTCTGAATGACAGTGAAGTGATCAGCGGTTGTGATATATAGCACGCAAAGTTTTTCTAAAATGTTTTTATGTTTCATATGTTACGAAAAGGATAGTCCAAACTATACAGGCAACAAACGTAGGCTTATAGCATTTTAAAAGCAGGTTCAAAAGCTAAATTTTTTTATTTTCTTGTCATTTATTCTATTCTGTCCTTGCCAGGCAGGGTAGGGTAGCACTTTACAACATTCCAATGTTATATTATTTTTATTGAAAATGGGAACAATGGGAAGAGATAGACAAATACGGGTTTCGAAACAAAATGGACTACATTCTCATTCATATTATCAAGACGATGTGAGTATCAAAATGGTTTAAAAAGATGCCCTTGCCTTAGAAACCGTTTACTGCAGTGGGCTAGGCTAAATCAGGGTCACACAGAGTGATTCTTGGTCTTAAACAAATCTATTTTTAAACAAAAGTATACACCTCACACACATGATTATGGGCTTAAAAAAATGGAGACACCTGTACCATGTCAGATATTGTCACGGTCGTCGTAAAGAGGAGACCAAGGCGCAGCGTGATAAGAGTACATAACTCTTTTAATGAACGAAGAATACTTAACAAACTAAGAAAACAACAAAACGAACCGTGACGCAAATATGTCTAGTGCAAAACAGGCAACTAAACATAGAATAACAACCCACAACACCAAAATGGAAAATGGCAACCTAAATAGGATCCCCAATCAGAGACAACGATAAACAGCTGCCTCTGATTGGGAACCAATTCAGGCCACCATAGACCTACATATACCTAGACATACAAAAAACCCATAGATATACAAAAACCCTAGACAYGGCCAAAACACCTTGACAATACAAAAACTAAACCAACCACCCTTGTCACACCCTGACCTAACCAAAATAATAAAGAAAACAAAGATAACTAAGGTCAGGGCGTGACAGATATAGAGTTYAAATGTATTCAATATTGAGGTTGCATTCCAATATTACATGTTATATACATGACAGAAGACTGAAATATAACAAAACTGTTTGACATAGAAACACCTGATTTTRGTTGAGGTAATAAATTATCTTTATTAATGAGGAAATTAAGAAAAATATTGATAACAGTCCCCCCTTGAGGCCAAAGGGGGTGCTTTTTTGACTGCAGGAAAGGGCTACAGTTGAAGCTAGGTCTGTAGTATAATAGCTTATACAGTCAACTCAAATATGGTACTCTGTTCTTTTGAAATAGCCAACCATTTCTGGATCATAACGATTCCAAATGAAACAACATAGGCCAAATTGACATAGTCCTATTTTAAATTGACTTATTACACGTTTTATTTAAACATTGGATTCTGTGGTCCAAATGTCAAAATCCTTTTAGTTTTTCAGGTGTTTTCTGTTGGTAGGCCTAGCCAWGTCTCTCCTCACTTGGAAAGCCTGCTCATTGATGTCAATATGAAGGCTGATAATTGTGACTTGATTGAATTAGAATGATTGGAATGATGTGAATAATGATAATGATGATGATGGTTACTTTGTGCCTCTAAAATCTCAAATCACAATGTTTCCATTTTATAGTCATGTGACAGGGTGTTTTTTAATTGAAACGTCCAAATGTCGGCCTTTTTCCGCATGATAATGATATTCTGCCCATACGAACACATGTACATATGAACACATTTATTTCAGGTCATATAAAGAACAGCTATGCATGATTTAATGAAAAGCAGCAAACAGACACAACATTGTTTCACATTCTTTAATAAAAGATTCAAGGAAATTCGACGTATCTCGARGACGTTGAGTGCGCGAGGGGGTCTGTGRACTGCATAGCACCTTCCACAAAAAGTTTCTCGACAAAAAGAGACATACGCCTGGGGCCCAGAACCCACTGTGGTAACTGTGTATATGACTAATAAACTTTGATTTGAGGAAAACAGTTGGACTCTCAACTGATGGTTGGGAGTTTGAACTGAAGAATACCTAAGGTGCAATCTCGAAAATCTGTATTTTAATTTTTTATTTAGTTGTGATAATTCTGTGGTCAGCAATAATAAAATAATAAAAAATTAGAAAGCTCAGCAGCTGACTGTTCACTGACAGTTTGTTTCATGAACAGTGCCTTGATATTATTTTGGCGGCAAGAGGGGAGGCCCCCAACAAATCTTGCGTAGGACCCGCAAAAGGCTAGACATTGCATAAACCATGGAAACATTTCTAGAATAGCAGGAAGWAAGCTTTTTGCTTCTCCACCGCCATGAGGGTGCCCCAAAATGTTTTTGCCCAGGGCCCATGATGTGGTTAGTCCGGCCATGTTCATAAGTGAATTACAAACTCRACTGAAGTGTACTTGCCTTGGGGTCAATGCAACCTGGATCTCTCATGCTAAAGACGTTTCTGTGTGAAAAATGCAATTTCATTTTCCAGCGTTGTCTCTGTCGTTTACTGTAATGTAGTCCTTTCTTAAAAAACAGGGCTTGCAAACAAGTGAGAGAGAAGAATCTGATGGAGTGGTGTATGTGAAGGTTGTGTCTTAAGACAATGGAAAAGCATCATCATTGGCTGTCAGAGGATGGTTGGGGTCATGTCAGTGGGGAACACCTTACCAAAAGTTGTGCTGTGGATGACGAACATCTGTATTCTTACTGAACAAGTTCAGGTGGTAGTACYTCTGAATAAGACTGAACTCGACCCAGGACTCTTAGACTACTGTATGTCATCAGCAGAGATCAGTTGGTCATCARKTCCTCTTATTGATCAAAGAATAAATGAAGCAGGCGAATGCTTATGTACTACTAATCCTACTACAAACACCCCCGGCTGAGGAAYACATTTCTGAGTAACAGCATTGATTTACGGTTGACTTTGAGCATCTTTCAATCCCAGTGTGGGATTTTGGCTGGTGAATCGAGATGCTCCAATAATTCAAGGCTTTAGGCTCTCAACTGCTTCGGTATAATATCAAGGACATTAGTGAAGCTGTTTAATAAAAAATAAATATAAAAAGTAACATGTTACCATGTAAAGCTATCAGCAGTCTCATGGCCAATCCATCCTCTCAATGTCTACATGCAGGCCAGTCTGCTGCTCAGTCTCACAAGGGCAGATCAAGGGCTCCTCTTGCAATACATTTATCTTGAGCCATTACCCTATAATTATTATTCTGTGAAAGGGTATAGGCCAGGGTATGGCCTGTCTCTTATACACATCTAGACAGGGTATGGCCTACACCAAGTCCTTCTTGAGTGGTGAGGTCTGACTGTACCTGTGACCCTAATACCTACAGTTGAAGAGTCGGAGGTTTACATACACCTTAGCCAAATACATTTAAACTCAGTTTTTCACAATTCCTGACATTATATCAGAGTAAAAATTCCCTGTCTTAGGTCAGTTGGATCACCACTTTATTTTAAGAAATTGAAATGTCCGATAATAGTAGAGAGAATGATTTATTTCAGCTTTCATTTCTTTCATCACATTCCAATGGGTCAGAAGTTTACACACTCAATTAGTATTTGGTAGCATTGCCTTTAAATTGTTTAACTTGGGTCAACGTGTCGGGTAGCCTTCTCACCATCCACAATAATTTGGGGAATTTTGGCCGATTCCTCCTGACAGAGCTGGTGTAACTGAGTTAGGTTTTTTAGGCCTCCTTGCTCGCACACGCTTTTTCAGTGCTGCCCACACATTTTATATAGGACTGAGGTCAAGGCTTTGTGATGGACACTCCAATACCTTGACTTTGTCCCTAAGCCATTTTCCCACAACTTTGGAAGTATGCTTGGGGTCATTGTCCATTGGAAGACACTTTGTGACCAAGCTTTAACTTCTGACTGATGTCTTGAGATGTTCAATATATCCATATAATTTCCCCTATGATGCCATCTATTTTGTGAAGTGCACCGTCCTCCTGCAGCAAAGCCCCCAACAACATGATGCTGCACCCCCGTGCTTCACGGTTGGGATGGTGTTCTTCGGCTTGCACCTCCTCCTTTTCCTCCAAACATAATGATGGTCATTATGGCAAAACAGTTTATTATTGTTTCATCAGACAGAGGCATTTCTCCAAAAAGTACGATCTTTGTCCCCATGTGCAGTTGCAAACGTAGTCTGGCTTTTTTATGGCGGTTTTGGAGCAGTGGCTTTTACCTTGCTGAGCGGCCGTTCAGGTTATGTTATATAGGACTCGTTTTACTGTGGATATAGATACCTTTGTACCTGTTCCCTCCAGCATCTTCACAAGGTCCTTTGCTGTTGTTCTGGGATTGATTTGCACTTTTCGCATCAAAGTACGTTATCTCTAGGGAGACAGAATGTCTCGCCTTCCTGAGCGTATGATGGCTGCGTGGTCCATGGTGTTTAGTAAGGATGACGTGTACCTTCAGGCGTTGGAATTGCTCCCAAGGATAACCAGACTTGTGGAGGTCTACAATTGCTGATTTCTTTGATTTTCCATTGTCAAGCAAAGAGGCACTGAGCTTGAAGGTAGCCTTGAAATACATCCACAGGTACACTCCAATTGACCAAATGTGTCATTAGCCTATCAGAAGCTTCTAAAGCCATGACAATTTCGGAATTTTCCAAGCTGTTTAAACTTCTCACGAGTCACCAACCCTGATCCGGGAGCCCCCCACCACCCCCACTGGTAGCATAGCTAGCTAGCGTCACAGTAACTTGTAGCATCTAAATATCATTAAATCACAAGTCCAAGACACCGATGAAAGATACAGGTCTTGTGAATAAGCCACCATTTCAGATTTTTTAAATGTTTTTACAAGGAAGACACAATATGTAAATCTATTAGCTAACAGTTAGCAAAGACACGATTTTTTTACTCCCACGTTTTTCCTGCTCAGTAGCATCTCTAATTCGACTAATAAAAATATATATAGCCACTAACCAAGAACAACTTCATAAGATGACAGTCTGAAACATATTTATGCTATGCATAGTTTTTTTTGAAAATGTGATTTTCAGGTATAAATCACAGTTCTACATTGCAGCTGCAATCTGAAATAGTGCTGACCCAGCCAGAACAATTACAGAGACCAGTCATATAACGATACTCATCTTAAAATTTCAGAAAAATACACAGCGTACGATATTGGAAGCCCAATCTGGTGAATCAAACAATGTTGGATTTATTAAATGTTATAACGAAAACAAAGTGAGCGCTAAATTAGCAGCCTTACCAGGCAGATTCGGCTAGGCGCCACGGCAGTTCA
This sequence comes from Salvelinus sp. IW2-2015, assembly GCF_002910315.2. NCBI lineage: Eukaryota > Metazoa > Chordata > Actinopteri > Salmoniformes > Salmonidae > Salvelinus > Salvelinus sp. IW2-2015. Next base: position 45,059,323 of record NC_036848.1, read on the forward strand.
CATGCACAAACAGATATATAACATCGTAAATTGGTCTACTATGGCTGATCTTCACTCAGAATGTTGACAAAGTGTCCTTTGTCAAGATGAGTCGTTGGTTACGTTCGAATTGTTCCTTTCCCACTCCATTTAGCCAGTACTGGTCGAGTGCACGGATCTCTCAAACGTAATAAAATCAGACAACGAACACCACAAAACTCCCGAAAAATTCAATAATTGATTAAACTATATTGAAAAACATACATTACGATGATATGGCACATGTATCAAACAAAATTCGACACGAGATAGTTTCTTCCATACGCCAGCAAACAGTACACAATCGCATCTCCAACTCGTGCGATCAGAAACCGGAAGGTGTGCGTCACGCCAAAGAATAGGTCTTATTTCACGTCAGTACCAGATAAACAAGAATTTCTCTCTGACGTCCTCTTGACACCAGAGGAAGGCGAATGAAGTGTGTTCTGGTCAGGGTCTGACTATAGGCAGAGCGTTGAAGCGAGCATAGACTTCTTGCATTCTACTTCTTGTCTAGGGAAGTGCTGTCAATGACTTGTGTTCACTCAGAGACAAAATTGAACGGTTTTTAGAAACTAGAGATTGTTTTCTTTCCATGGTATTATTTATATGATATAGTAAGAGCAATAATTAATAAGAGGCAGTTTATCTGTAGAGCAAATTATGCTAATGGGAAATAGACCCCCTGCTATTTCCAAGAAGTTAAGAAAGTCAACTTAGTATATGTAAACTTCTGACCCACTGGAATTGTGATACAGTGAATTATAAGTGAAGAAATCTGTCCGTAAACAATTGTTGGAAAATGTATTGTGCCATGCTCAAAGTAGATGTCCTAACCGACTTGCCAAAACTATAGTTTGTTTACAAGAAATTTGTGGAGTTGTTGAAAAATGAGTTTTAATGACTCCAACCTAAGTGTATGTAAACTTCTGACTTCAACTGTATTTACTAACATACAGCCAGGTTCAGTGTAATAACAATGTAAGTATACTGTAGTAGCAGGCTACAGTTGTTGCGAAATAACAGTACTTTTTGACATACATTTTGGGGGTGGGGCATATGCTCCTTAAAATATCTCTCTATGTTCTCAAAGTAAAGTGTTTATGAGAGTTAAATACCAATACTGACAAATGATGTCAAACTTCTATGTAGCCAATTGCTTCCTACTGTGCCACATCAATGGTTTATTTGACAGTTAATGTTATGATGGTGACTCCACATGGGTCTGGAAATCCGTTGCATTATAGCCGAATCCAAATCCGTTAGTTTCGGATCGTCCATCTCACGTTTTTCTTGGAATTTTGATGGCATGTAATTGCCTGACTGACATGTGATTGCAATAAAATGCTCTCTTTTGCAGCAGTCCGTTGTGACTAGGCTAAATGAAATTACACACGGTACACACGGAAATTACACACTGATAGCCTATTKAAAAAAATTGCAATATAATATTGTAATTTTTAAGAATGGCCTTCAGCATATAGTTGTAATATATTCCCTAATGAATTACACAGGCTGAATAATGTAGCCATTTACAGATCAATATCATGACTTACGTGCTCCTAACTCACGGTGCCATTCCTTCACATGCTCTCTTTAGAATAATTATTGAAAGTGTTGCCATATTAGTCTATCAACAACCTGTTTCTTTACATTTACAGCATAATGTTCTACATTATCTAAAAGGCAACAGGTTCCTCTTMGTATCCCCTTTTATGGCGGGTTACTGTCAGTTGATTTTCCTATTAGCCTATCATGGAATTTACAAAGACTAACCTAACGGTAGGCTAGGCCACTYACCATCAGGACCATCAGGACACTTGTCTGGGAGCTGTAGGTTATAACAACCTGGGACTTGTTCTCAACTGGCCTACCTGGTTAAATAAAGGTGAAATACACTGCTCAAAAAAATGAAGGGAACACTAAAATAACACATCTTTGATCTGAATGAATGATATATTCTTATTAAATACTTTTTTCTTTACATAGTTAAATGTGCTGACAACAAAATCACACCAAAATTATCAATGGAAATCAAATGTATCAACCCATGGAGGTCTGGATTTGTAGCCACACTACAGGCTGATCCAACTTTGATGTAATGTCCTTAAAACAAGTCAAAATGAGGCTCAGTAGTGTGTGTGGCCTCCACGTGCCTGTATGACCTCCCTACAACGCCTGGGAATGCTCCTGATGAGGTGGCGGATGGTCTCCTGAGGGATCTCCCCCCAGACCTGGACTAAAGCATCCGCCAACTCCTGGACAGTCTGTGGTGCAACGTGCGTTGGTGTTGGCAGCGAGACATCGATGTCCCAGATGTGCTAATTGGATTCAGGTCTGGGGAACGGGCGGCCAGTCCATAGCATCAATGCTTCCTCTTGCAGAACTGCTAACAACTCCAGCCACATGAGGTCTAGCATTGTCTTGCATTAGGAGGAACACCAGGGCTTACCGCACCACATGATGGTCTCAAAGGGGTCTTGAGGATCGTCTCTCGTGTACCCAATGGCAGTCAGGCCTACCTTGGCGAGCACATGGAGGGCTGTGCGGCCCCCAAAGAAATGCCACCCCACACCATGAGACCCACCGCCAAACCGGTCATGTTGGAGGATGTTGCAGGCTGGCAGAACTTCTCCACGGCATCTCAGACTCTGTCACGTCTCAGTGTGAACCTGCTTTCATCTGTGAAGAGCACAGGGCAAGTGGGAATTTGCCAATCTTGTGTTCTCTGGCAAATGCCAAACGTCCTGCACGTGTTGGCTGTGAGCACAACCCCCACCTGTGCATCGCCCTCATCCACCCTCATGGAGTCTGTTTCTGACCGTTTGAAGCGACACATGCACATTTGTGGCCTGCTGGAGGTCATTTTGCAGGCTCTGCAGTGTCCTCCTGCTCCGCCTTGCACAAAGGCGGAGGTAGCGGTCCTGCTGCTGGGTTGTTGCCCTTCTACGGCCTCCTCCACGTCTCCTGATGTACTGGCCTGTCTCCTGGTAGCGCCTCCATGCTCTGGACACTACGCTGACAGACACAGCAAAGCTTCTTGCCACAGCTCGCATTGATGTGCCATCCTGGATGAGCTGCATACCTGAGCCACTTGTGTGGGTGTAGACTCCGTCTCATGCTACCACTAGAGGTGAAAGCACCGCCAGCATTCAAAAGTGACCAAAAATCAGCCAGGAAGCATAGACTGAGAAGTGGTCTGTGGTCACCACCTGCAGAACCACTCCTTTATTGGGGGTGTCTTGCTAATTGCCTATAATTTCCACCTGTTGTCTATTCCATTTGCACAACAGCATGTGAAATTTATTGTCAATCAGTGTTGCTTTCTAAGTGGACAGTTTGATTTCACAGAAGTGTGATTGACTTGGAGTTACATTGTGTTGTTTAAGTGTTCCCTTTATTTTTTTGAGCAMTGTATATATTTTTAACATGCTTGTTCCCTTGCAAACTTAACATGGCTTAGTGATTCTGTCTTTCATAATTTACAGAACTGTTGTCTGTATGCCTCTGGGACCAACTCGTATGACCGAAGGATAACAGTTTTAACAGTGTCATAATCTYAACTCTGGTCAAGATATAAAAGCAGGATACACTTTCGGAGCTTTTCCCACAAGAACACAGTGACCAAATGTCTCGCGGACATTTTAGGGATGTGGCAATCTGCTCAAACAGAGTGAAATATACAGAACATCCACCACCTTTTCATTTAAAGGCGGTATAAGCCGYCTGTTCCAAGATCAAACTCTTTTGAGGGTGCAGGATGGTCTGACTTGATTCGGAGTACTTCCGGATCTATCTCCCTTTGTCGCGCTTCCAGCTCCGTSTCTTTTAATCGAATGGCATGTGCACATTCTTCTTGTTCTTGTTCTAGTCTAGCTGTTATCTTTCTTATTATTGTTGCTGGGCTGCACGCTCATCTTGTCTTTCCCTGTGCTCCAACTCTAATTTCTGTTGCTCCCATTTTGCCTTTAGTTCTACCCTTCGCAGTTGCACCTCTATGGGGTGTACTCAACCACCCATAGGACCCTTTTCATCATCCTCCTTCTCCGGAAGGATTTCCTCCTCCACCTAAGCAGTATAGACTAACTCTTTGACTACTGCTTTTGAATCAGCATGTGCATCTTTGATGTCATAATGCTTTGCAATGATGAGCAGAATTGCCTTCGTACATTTATCTAGAATCTGCCATGTAGGCTTTTCCACAAATGCTTTCAACTTAAAGTCCATGGCTTTTTTTTATTAGCCTGTGTTTTTATGCAACTTTCTAAATTACTTAACAATCTTATAACCTCTGAGGGTGGATGTCAGTGACAGAAACTATACCACAAAAGTGTATTTTGAACACTCAAATATCTGGGCACAGCAGCTTCAGAGTAGGTGACTAGAGCGACTACCATACTCATGGGAAACAAGATTCCGGACGAGCCCCCCATTTTGTTACATTCCCCAGCAAGAGAACCAGAAATTGTCACTCAAKCCAGAAGMGGTTTTAGGAGGTGTTCTGAAAGACACTCATGGGGTGTCCACTGAAAGTTGGCCAGCCCAGGTGAAACACCTTCTCACTAACGAGATGACAAACCAACACATACTGATTAATGAGGTGACACCAATCCGTGTGCCCCACATGCTAACGTGCTAACGTCCAACCTCGAAATATAAATGGAAAACCAAACCCTGTAACATTATCTTACCTGATAATGACACACATGGCAAGCACATTCCCCACCAGACCAAGCACACACACGATAGAGTGAAGAGTCATGAGTATAATCGTGATGATCACTGGTGTCGAGTCTTTGGCTGGGTTATCYCTGAGATTCCGACAAAAWACACTATTGTTCATCATGGGTACATTTGAGAAATCACCTGTTGCATGAAGCTGTCCGGCTGAGGCGCTCAAGACAGGAATGATTTTCTCACCTTGCAGGCTGCACAGTGTGAGTTTGAAGGTGTTTTTGTCTCGCACTAAGTACCCTTATGCACGAGTTATGGGACCTGGATGAAACCAGCCTTGTCTCATAGACTAGACATAACATAGTAAGCGTAAATCCGGGACACTCAAATTAGTATGTTATGTTACCTTTGGTATGGTTACATAAGACAGGTTACTTAAATGACACCGGAGGGGTGGCTGTCATTTTACGGGCTCCAAACCAATTGTGCTATTTAGTTTTTTTTTTCTCGCATTCGTAACTTATTTTGTACATAGTGTTGATGCTACTGTCTCTTATGACCAAAAAGAGCTTCTGGATATCAGAACAGTGATTACTCACCTCGAACTGGACAAAGATTTGTTTTAATGAGTCTGATGCGAAGGACATAATGCTGCTCCCAGACAAGGCCCAAATCTTTGTCATTCGCATGAAGAAAAGAAGGAAATACAGCGGGCGCAGATCAGTGTACCTTGTGAGAATTCGTCTGCGAGTGAGTAACCCGCCTCTACCATCTGTTCTATTGGGCAATGTGCAATATCTGGATAATAAACTGGATGAGCTCCGTTCGAGACTATCCTACCAACAGGACATATAAAAATMTAATATCTTATGTTGGCTAAACYACYACACGGATAATATACAGTTGGCTGGGTTTTCCGTGCATCAGCAGGACAAAACAGCTACGTCCGGTAAGACGAGGAGTGGGGGAAATGAAAAGGAACGCAGCTCGCTCTCACGGCCGCGCGCCTGACTTAGCTCATTGCATTCTGCCAGACCCCTTAGTCAAACAGCTCTTATTCGCTCCCCCTTCACAGTAGAAGCCTGAAACAAGGTTATAAAGACTGTTGACATCTAGTGGAAGCCTTAGGAAGTGCAATATGACCCCATAGACATTGTATATTCGAAAGGCAATGACTTGAAAAACTACAAACCTCAGATTTCCCACTTCCTGGTTGGATTTCTCTCAGGTTTTTACCTGCCATATGAGTTCTGTTATACTCACAGACATCATTCAAACAGTTTTAGAAACTTCAGAGTGTTTTCTATCCAAATCTACTAATAATATGCATATATTAGCTTCTGGGCCTGAGTAGCAGGCAGTTTACTCTGAGCATGTTTTTCATCCGAACGTGAAAATGCTGCCCCCTATCCCAAACAGGTTATTAAGGTAGACTCAAGGTATTGCTCGCCTGAGGTAGAGTACCTCATAATAAGCTGTAGACCACACTATCTACGAAGAGAGTTTTCCTCTATAATTTTCATAGCCGTCYATTTACCACCACAAACCGACGCTGGCACTAAGAACGCAAACAAGAAATTGCTCATCCAGAAGCGGCGCTACTAGTGGCCGGGGACTTTAATGCAGGCGAACTTAAATCAATTTTACRTAATTTCTARCAGCATTTCACATGTGCAACCAGCTWCTTGGCATTGGCATTGAGGAGTACACCACATCAGTCACTGGCTTTATCAATAATTGCATCAAGGACGTCMTTCCCACAGTGACTGTACGTACATACCCCAASCAGAAGCCATGGATTACAGGCAACATTCGCACTGAGCTAAAGGYTAGAGGTGCCYCTTTCAAGGTGCGGGACTCTTATAAGCTTATAAGAAATCCTGCTATGCCCTCCGACGATCCATCAAACAGACAAAGCGCCAATACAGGACTAAGATTGAATCGTACTACACCGGCTCCGACYCTCGTTGGATGTGGCAGGGCCTGCAAACTATTACAGACTACAAAGGGAAGCACAGCCGCYASCTGCCGAGTGACARGAGCCTACCAGAAGAGCTAAATTACTTCTATGCTCGTTTCGAGATAAGCAACACTGAGGCATGCACGAGAGCATCAGCTGTTCCGGACGACTGTYTGATCACGCTCTCCGTAGCCGACGTGAGTAAGACTTTTAAACAGGTCAACATACACAAAGCCGCTGGGCCAGACGGATTACCAGGAGGTGWGCTCCGGGRATGTGCTGACCAACTGGCAYGMGTCTTRACTGACATTTTCAACATGCCCCTGATTGAGTCTGTAATACCAACATKTTTCAAGCAGACRACCATAGTCCCTGTGCCRAAGAACACTAAGGTAACCTGCCTAAATGACTACCGACCTGTAGCACTCACGTCCGTAGCCATGAAGTGCTTTGAAAGGCTGGTAATGGCTCACATTAACACCATTATCCCATAAACCCTAGACCCACTCCAATTTGCATACCGCTCAAACAGATCCACAGATGAAGCAATCTCTATTGCACTCCACAGTGCCCTTTCACACCTGGACAAAAGYAACACCTACGTGAGAATGCTATTCGTTGACTACAGCTCAGGGTTCAACACRATAGTGCCCTCAAAGCTCATCACWTAGCTAAGGATCCTGGGACTAAACACCTCCCTCTGCAAATGGATCCTGGACTTCCTGATGGGCCGCCCCCAGGTGGTGAGGGTAGGTAGCAACTAGGGCTGGGCGATAAATCAATATCAATAATTAGAGGTAATTACTTCCCTCAATAACGATATAAAAACGTTTAGATTCATTTTCGATAATGTCGATATAGAATAATTAGGTACAGCAGTCCATTTTACCTCTGTGACGCAGCAGGAACGTGCGGAGAAGTGACGATATGCAGGTGGAGAGGTATACGCCCACTAAAAACCACTTAGCACCTCGAGTGATGGAGTAGCCACTATTAACCAATGAAAAATGAGTGATGTAGGTGAAAACAGTGGCAGTGATAGCCATGGAGAAGGAGCAACTTCCAATGAAGAAATTATTGATAAAAAGGGTTAAACTGTTTCAGTAATTTGGAAGTGGTTTGGTTTTTTGAAGTCCGACAAAGAGCAGAGCAATGTTRGGTACAAATTGTGGRTACGACAGGTGGCTACGAAGTCTGGTAATACAACAAACCTTTTTCAACATCTGAAGCAAAATCACTTCTTTGGAACATGCAGGAAGTTTGAGTTTGTGCCACGGTATTGATAAARGTCCATCAAGCACCAGCCAATCTAGGGATGTTTGCCCGAAGCAGTCAACACTGACAGCGTTTATGCCCTACAAGCAAACATCGAAAAGACAAAGACATCACAAATGCTATTATGCATTGCATTGCTAAGGACATGCTACCAATTAGCACAGTCGAAAAGGAAGGTTTCAAGAGGCGTATCAATTTAATTGACCCCAGGTACGTGCTCCCTGGCCGCGAACATGGAAACATTTTCCTTCAAGTATAATTTTATGTGTAGCTCACATAATAAAAAAAAAAGTTACCTTTATTTAACTAGGCAAGTCWGTTAAGAACAACTTCTTATTTACAATGACGGCCTATCGGGGAACAGTGGGTTAACTGCCTTGTTCAGGGGTAGAACGACAGATTTTTACCTTGTTAGCTCGGGGATTCGATCTAGCAACCTTTCAGTTACTGGCCCAATGCTCTAACCACGGTTTTCTTGAGTTTGAAACAGATATTCACCCTTTAAACATTATTTGATTAATATCGTGATAATTATTCGATAATTATGATAATAGTTCGCTACACCCGCAATAATGTCTGCTAAACACGTGTATGTGACRAATAAAATGTGATTTGATTTGAAGCACACAGCCAAGACAACGTAGGAGTGGCTTCGGGACAAATCTCTGAATGTCCTTGAGTGACCCAGCCAGAGCCCGGACTTGAACCCGATCGAACATCTGTGGAGAGACTMTGGAGAGAAAATAGCTGTGCAGCAATGCTCCCCATCCAACCTGACAGAGTTTGAGAGGATCTGCAGAGAAGAATGCGGGAAATTCCCCAAATACATGTTTACCAAGCTTGTAGCGTCATACCCAAAAAAACACAAGGCTGTAATCGCTGCCAAAGGTGCATCATGAGTAAAGGGTCTGAATACATATGTAAATGTGATATTTCAGTTTTTTATTGTTTTTCCTTTTCATTATGGGGTATTGTGTGTAGATTGATGAGGGAAAAAACAATTTAATCACTTTTTTTAAGGCTGTAACGTAAAAAAATGTGGAAAAATTCATAAACATGACATGAATCGGAAAAAAAGATAAGCCATGAATGCTTATCTGAAAATAGACTTTCCAATTACAATGGGAGAGAGGGTCCTGTGTTGCTCATTTAATGTGTTTTTTGGGTAAGTGGTCATGTTTTTGGGATTCTCACAGTGTGCAGTTTTGTGATGGGACTGTGTTGCCATAGTWATGAAATATATGAAGCTGAGAGCAAGACAAATAATGTCAGAACTCCCGCCCCATTACATTTCACTCTGTTGTATTTGCCCAGACTAAGAGTTTCTTCGTCTCCAAGGGCACATGGAAGCAAAGGATGCATGTGTTGATTTTTGGAGAAACCTGACAACTTGTATTCATATACAGTATGCTCACACACTTCCGAGAAGAGATTTCAAGCCATTTGGGTCAATATTAGCCTACCCTGGTTGTCAGAATAAAATATTCTTAACATATTTCACAGTTTTATAGCTTTGTTTTATGCAAATGTATTTTATACTTGCAATAAAGACTAAATGATGTATACTTAATTGATAGAAATTGATGCAATTGGCAAGAAACAGTCATGTGGTCTTTATCAGAGGCAAACAGGTTCCTTGGCAACAACTAGAATGCTTAATATAGTGCATCTCTAACATAGTGCCGTTCTTCCAAGCTACTCCGTAACACAAGTATCTCTGGCTAAGTGCAGGACTAAATGCTGGACTAAGTGTGTGTGTGTGTGTGTGTGTGTGCATGCGTGTGTGTGCGAGCGAGTGTTGTGTGTGTGCATGAGTGAGTGTTGTGTCCCAAAACCACCACCAAGCCTACTAAAACTGCTGCTTCATCAGACAGAGAAAAGGCTAGATCTCTTACCATTCAGTTGCTTGTATTGTCCCAGAATCTTCAAAAAATAGTAATCATTGCCACCCACTGGCATAGGTAAAACAATAAAAACAAATGACCATGAATTATGAATGTGCTATCATGTCGTGTCTGCAGTGCTGCAGTGGTTGAGCGATGTTCCTAAAACAAGGTGGTTTCTTCAGCCGGCAGGCATGGAGCCAGTAAGAGGTATTATTGCAGTACCCTGCTATGACATACTGCTGCCTGTGACTTACTCCTTATTCAGCAGGTCCTCCATTTCAGCAGCGAAACAATGTACTGGATAATGAGATAGATACATATTCTGGACAGTTTTTCCCCAGGAATAAATGTTTGTTATTTGATGTTATTTAACTGTTTTACCCATCTCATATGAATATACTGTATTCCAGTCAAAGCTCATCCTATATAACTACTGCTGSACACACCTTTTCTATTCATATACTGTCTATAACGTCTATACAAACCATGATATACATATACATTTATATTCCTGACTCTGACATTACTCGTTCTAATATTTCTATATTTAAAAAAAAAAAATTGTGTGGGGGGTATGTGCGTGTATTGTTTAAAATTGTTAGGTATTACTGCACTGTTGGGGCTAGGAACATAAGCATTTTGATACACAAGCGATAACATCTGTAGAATATGTGTATGTGACCAATAAAATGAAGATAAGGCAGGGATCTAGCACAGAATTCCATCCAGGACCTTGTTATTTTCAACCTAGAAATAATGCCGGAACTATTACCTACCTTTTCTCAGAGTGATTGAGCAATGTTGGTCAAACAAGATGGTTTCTTCAGCCAGCTGGCACGTTGCCCCTTGGCTTCTTTAAAGGTACAATCTGCAATACTGCTGTTCAATGGTCATTGGAATTAGGCTAGTCGTACTGTATACCCATTGATCCTTGAAGAATTTAACAAAAAAATGCCTTAGAACATTTGTCTTACCCCATTATAACACAAAATATAAAGCCYCTTTTCTCCACAGTTATTTGTTGTCTTTTGGGGATTTATTTAGAATACAGCTTTAAAACTTTGTAACTATCAAATTGATGTCATGGACTGTCAGTCAATGGATCCATAGGATCCATCAAATTTGGAAGTGGTTACATTTRTCAATCSCCATCCTTCAGCTTTATAACAAGCCAGGTGGCTATACTAATTGGCATGAGGTTTTCCATGAACGAAATCCAACAAAGAACAGAATAGGTTGATGTGAGCCAAAACCTGGATGGTAACTTCCAGCCTCCAGACATCAATGGACAGACAAACAAACTGAAGCCTGTTGTCTGACACATTCTTTGAGGAACCAAAGGGATTACACTACTCACAAATCTTCAGAATAAACACTTAATTCATAAAGGTTGAGAAAATCCTATTTCAATCACTTGCAACCATTTTTWATTTCTTCTCTTTTCTTTGAGCCACTACAACAGCTTGATAGTCAACTGAAATGATCACTCATATCACCTACCACACAGCTCCCAACTCCACAGAGTCTATCTTCTCCCCGTCACACAGGCATTGGCATCCTAATGAAATAGGAGCCCACCTCTTTGATTCTGTTAAAACTTGACAGAGTTGGCATTCTGGGATAAGGTCTGCAGCAGACCATGTCATATTAATGYAAGGGCAAGCGTAACAACCTTCATTATCATTCAACTCGACAAGGCTATTCAGACTGACAAGTGACAACTAATAGAATCCAATATTTAGGCCTAATTCAGTCACTTCCTCTAGTCTGATGGCATTACACTCCTGTGTAATAATGTATTGGTAAACTGCCATGGTGGTGTATTTGTAAATTGTAAATACATATACCTCTCATAAATAGTCATAACCATGCATTATTCAGATTATCAGATTTCATTTTTCATTTGCTAACTTTTTATGGCCACTACAAAAGTCTAAGGAATGCATGGCAAATCAATTAGCACTGCAAATGACTGTAAAGAAATGCATTGATTTTACTTTAACGATGGATCTATATCTTTTCTTAATCCAAACACAAAAGCTGACTCAAATTTAATTTCCCTTAGGTAACACTGCAGAGAACAGTGTACAATGGGCATGAAATATTTGATTTCAAAGTATTACAGAATCAAATTATAGCCCCTCTACAGCCGGTGGTCCCATGTCGGGTAATAAACAGCCTGGCAATAACTGAAAACAGCTGCTGCTTTCCGGGGTTAATTTTGTTCCCAGGCTAGCTCTCCTGTAATGGAAGAGAAGAGGAGAGACTGACATCACACACAATGCTATACTCTGAATCAATAATTCTTACCTTATAAAATGCTGTCTCAAATTGTGGCCTTTACACATAAAACATGCATGACACATTGGCCTGTTGATACCGAATGTGATGCCAAGTCACAATGTCAAATGGTTTTACAACTTTGACATGACAAGTGGATCAGATGGGGAAAACTGATTTTTCAGTCATATGAAATCTAAAGTGCTTGATGCAGTCCATCTCAACCAAAACCTTTTTTGCTGCATTACAGAGAGAGAAGGTGTGGAGGTCTATTGAACATTTGTTGGATAAAATGGTAGCAACAAATAGGCTACACATAGATTCAATATTGTGGTAAAGGTAATATTSATTACAGTGTTTGATAGATAATGGTTTATTTGACTACTTACAAAAACATTCAAAATTCAGAATTGAAGTATATTTAGAAAAACAACATTTGCTGATTAACAACTTTATGTAAAATGTAGTATCATGCATATTTATCKTTTTAGATATTTGAGTGAAAATCACATACGCAGTTTCAAATTTACAACAATCATTTAGAAAGTACAATGTTCACCATGGTAACAATAAAAGCATCCACTGTTATAAGACAAATCAGAGATTTTGTAAAATACAAAGTCACATGTACATGTTAGTCTATGGTACAGTATATTGTCTTATCCCTGAAAAGATACACAGGCATAATGATACCATCATATACAACTTGAAAATAATACCATAATATACAGCTGACAAAGCCCGACGGCATCCCTATCTACACATACTTTCTAAAATCATTGAACGGACTGACATATATATATATATATTTTAATAATATATAAATATATCAAGCAAGTACAAGCAAGTTCCAACCTGGGTCCAAATGCTATTTAAGGGATTTAAATTACTTTCACATACATTTCAAAGTAAACATTTATTGTTTTTACAAATATAAGTAGTTGATTCAGTCCCATTATTTAAAAATACTGAAATACACCGAAAATATACTGTACAAAAATATAAACGRGACATGCAACAATTTTAAAGATTTGGCTGAGTTACAGTTCATATAATGAAATCAGGAAATTGAAATTAATTAATTAGGCCATAACCTATGGATTTCACATGACTGGGAATACAAATATGCATCTGTTGGTCACAGTTACCTTTAAAAATAAGGTAGGGGCATGGATCAGAAAACCAGTCAGTATCTGTTGTGACCATGATTTGCCTCATGCAGCGTGACATATCTCCTTCGCATAGACTTGATCAGGCTGTTGATTGTGGCCTGTGGATTGTTGTCCCACTCCTCTTCAAATCAAATCAAATTGTATTGGTCACARACACGTGTTTAGCAGAMGCTATTGCGGGTGTAGCGAAATGCTTGTGTTTCAAATGGCTGTGCGAAGTTTCTGGATATTGGAGTGAACTGGAYCACGCTGTCGTACAAGTTYATCCAGAACATCCCAAACATGCTCAATGAGTGACATGACTGGTGAGTATGCAGGTCATGGAAGAACTGGGACATTTTCAGCTTCCGGGTATTGTGTATAGATCCTTGCGATATGGTGCTGTGCATTATCATGCTGAAACATGAGGTGATGGCGGCGGATGAATGGGCCTCATTGTCTCGTCACGGTATCTCTTTYCATTCAAATTTCCATCAATAAAATGTAATTGTGTTAGTTGTCTGTAGCTTATGCCTGCCCATACCATAACCTCACCGCCACCATGGGGCACTTTTTTCACAACGTTGACATCAGCAAACTGCTCGCCCACACGACACCATACATGTGGTCTGCGGTTCTCAGGCCGGTTGGACKTACTGCCAAATTCTCTAAAATGAAGTTGGAGGCGGCTTATGGTAGAGAAATGAATATTCAATTCTCTGGCAAKAGCTTTGGTGGACATTCCTGCAGGCAGCATGCCAATTGCAAACTCCCTCAAAACTTGAGACATCTGTGGCATTGTGGTGTTTGACAAAATTGCAAATGTTAGAGTGGCCTTTTATTTTCCCCAGCACAAGGTGCACCTGTGTACTGAGTATGCTATTTTAGCTTCTTGATATGCCYCACCTGTCAGGTGGATGGATCATCTTGGCAAAGGAGAAATGCTCACTAACAGGGATGTAAACACATTTTTGCACAACATTTTAGAGAAATACGTTTTTTGTGCATATGGAACATTTCTGGGATCACCACTTTACGTGTTGCGTTTATATTTTTATTCAGTGTACTGTAAGTATTTAAAATAAAAATACTTAAAGAGATTCTCCAGTACTTTTCTATACTTTTTAGCCAGTACTTCTGAAAGTAGCGCTCACGAGCCAAAATAGTTTTCCTGAAAATTCTGCACTATGTCACATATGTGCAAATATGTGCACGACGTCATTGCTGTTTCCCTCTGCTCTGCTGTGGGTGAATCACATGCGTCTTGCTAGCTGTCACTCATATGGTGAGGGGTTGAAGCTCATTGGCTGAAACTTGAAATGCTAGGGGGCWGGCCCACGCGGGTGAAAATGTAGGGAACAAGGCGAAGCACAGCTTTCAGAAAATAGCCCCTTTCAAACTAAGGATTTCGTGGCTAACTGACGTAAAACAGTACTTCTGCTCATAGATMATGGATTATGCATTTATGAACTACACATTTGCAAATCCAGCCCAAACTGAGAYGTTTAAAAAATAGTAGTCACCAAAGTTCTGGAGCATGTCTTTAATTAAGCATGTATTTGAACCCAGGTCTGCCACAACCCAATGGTTAGGACTTCATCTCCGTAAACTCCGCACTGTAATATATCCGTTTTAAATATCAATAAATATTTCAGTTACTTGACGTTGATAAAGCAGCATTATCATGTTGATGGAACATTTTGCAGGTGAGCAAGTTGTCTGCCAAGCCCTGTTAAAAATGARAAACAGTATTCAATACAATATCTGATAATAACTAAATGTAATCTTCTTTRTTTWTTTTTTWWKTCTCTTTCAGTTTGGATATTTTGCAGGGCTACATTAAAGGCAATTCACATACACATACAATACATAACAATTTAGCACAGATCATATAGTATATAAAAGCAGCTATACACAGCTTTAAAGCTGCAGTCTGTGATTGGTAGGCTACATCCATTTTCTGACTTTTAAATTAATGATATATAGCCATTGACTCTTGAAACAAACAATAATGTAATTGTAAACAAACAACGTACAACTTCAAAACATGGCCAATTTATAATTTTCAGTAAGTTCAGTATGCCAGTCTAAAAGGATAGCCTACTGTATACATAACAGCTGATGTTGGTTCATTTCAGTGTTCAGCCCAAAGTTCAACATTTTAATAATGCTACCTGACAGAAAGCCTTACGCTGAGCGCTATTCTACATTCAAATATTTGTCAGCCTTGCCAGAAAGAGGCGACAGTAACATTGATGCTCATGCCACGTTGCATTTCAGCATCTTGGCGCATTACGTGTCAGAGCTTTGTGTCAGAGCACCGTGGTTACCTGGGTGACTTCCGAGCTCATGTCGTCGTTGGGCTGGCAGCGCGAGTCTAACGACAACATCTCCATACCTAGTCATACCTGTTGATTGGACCTCTCCACCGTGTTGGCGCTGGAGTGCTGCTCGCGCTGGTGCTGGTGGTGGTGGTGGTGGCGGGTACGAGAAGAATTCTGCAGCTCCAGCATCGAAGGATTCAAGGGGATGCAGAACTCGCGGAAGCAGCGTTTGAAGTTCTCYTCCAGGAAGGCGTAGAGGACCGGATTCAGGCAGCTGTTGGTGTAGCCCAGCGCGATGCAGAAGTGCCAGGTGACGGACTGCAGCAGGGAGTTGGGGATGTTGATAAGGGCTTTGATGATAACGTAGATGTGGATGGGCGTCCAGCAGATGATGAAGACGGCCACCACCACCAGGACCATACGGGTGATGCGGCGCAGGTTGCGGTCCTTCTCCTTGGAGCCGGACAACATGCGCACGCTCTTCAGGCGCAAGATCATTAGCCCATAGCACACGGTGATGATGAGGACGGGGATGATGAAGGCAAAGATGAAGACGCAGATCTTCAGAAGATTCTCCCAGTACCAGGATGGGTGGGGGAAGATCAAAGTGCAGTCGATGATTCCTGAAAATGTGAAGATTGAGTACAAGACACAGTTGAACGAATGTAGCATATGAGGAAAGCAAGCGCTTCACAGGAGTATTTTTCACAGATAAATAAAACTACAGTATATAGGCCCCAAAGCATTGCTCAAATGATAACCATAAAAGTCAGTTGTTTTCGTTTGTTAAACAAGCTTGTGCTGACTGCTTGTATTCCTCAGGCTGACATCAGATATATTTTCATCATGAGACTGCAAATAACACTATCTATTCTCCTCTAACCAATAACAAGAGCTAAGACGATTTTGACAGGCACTTGAAAACCTAATTCAGGAATCACACATCACCAATTTTGGTGACAAGTTTCTATCCCACTACTACTACTGCAATTATGCACAAACTTTCTGAAGATTATACATGGTGGTAGCTGCTAGTCTATGGCCATATATACCATCTTTAAAGCATAATATTGATGAATAGATTTGGAGGCCTACATTAAGACCAATTAGGGATGAACGCTTGCAAAACATAATTTAATGAGTTTGTGTCACATGTAAACCTAAATAAAGGATCTGAAAGTGTTCTTATTATATGATAATAAAAACATGCTTCATAGCTAACGTGGCACTCCATTTCCCTCTATGACAGACCCAGACCATGCGTAGAACAGCAAAGTGCTTCAATTCCGTTGGCTTTCCGTTCACTTCACAGAAATAACTATCAAACATAATTGTTACTCTCGCTGCTGTGGTATGCTCACGAACATTACGGATAGGATATCTAWAATTGAGGATAAAAGAAAAACAGCATGGGGAAACGTACTGTCGTACTTGCCATTATCGGTTACAGTAGTTAAGGCGGTGAACATGACAGGCAGACCGATGGCAGAGGACAGGATCCAGTTGCACACGTTGACAATCTTCGCGTTACGGGGCGTGCGGAAGTCTAAGGCCTTGACGGGGTGGCACACTGCAATGTAACGGTCAATACTCATTGTAGTCAAGGTGAAAATACTGGTGAACATGTTGTAGTAATCGATAGATATCACTATCTTGCACAGCACGTCTCCAAACGGCCAGGTCCCCATCAGGAAGTTGACACTCTGGAAGGGCAGCGTACTGGTGGCTAGTGCATCAGCCAAGGCCAGGTTGAAGATGTAGATATTTGTGGCGGTCTTCATTTTAGTGTATCTGGAAAGACAACATACAAAAATAAAAATTAAGAGACCAAATTAGGGTGTGCTTATCAGAAAACAAATAATCTGGACAGCAACTCGTCTATCGGAAAACCATTTAAAGGTAGACTCAGAAATATCTTTGGTTCACTCTGCCGTTCATGGCAACYTCTTACCACTGTGTCTCAGTTTCTCAGTCAAGTCATGCCTACCAGAACAGGATTACAAAATATTGCAATGGATTTATAAGGAATTGATATTAGAAACATACAGATGGATGGTGTATTGACACACATACACAACTGTCAATTAATTATAATCCAATTTCTCTTTACGGAGAGTTACTTACTAGGCTTATACTATTGCATTGCATGTCATGGGAGATTATAAAAATGTACACAAGCAGCTAGACAGATTCTGAGACTCTATATGTGCAACACCAGGGTTGTGGGTTCGATTCCCACGGGGTACCAGTGCTAAAAAAAAGTKTGAAAATGTATGCACTCACTKCTGTTAAATTGCTCTGGATTAGAGCATCTGCTAAATGACTCAAATGTAATACAACAGTTGCACATGTCTGTTAAAGTACTCAAATAATGTTAAATAAACAGATTATCATGGAAACGTCATTTAGTGGTCTGTTGAAACATTCTTTCCCTTAGAGAAAAGCCACATGATAGTTCTACATGTGAAATCAGAACACTTCACAGGTAATGACCTGCAAACAAGAATCTTTACAATACACACCCTGCTTTTAACATAGAGCATTTCCTACTTACATATTTGACACACAAGAATACATTATGTATGTTTATACAGTCATTATTATTTAACATATCATTATCTAGGATTTGAACTCACAAACTCTTGGTTCTTGGTTCCAATATCCTGCTACGCCACCATGTCTGTGTTAATAACTGATTTGACCTGCATTCCAACACTTTGCACTTCAAAATAAATCTCAGCCTTGTTAAAACTACACTCATGAAAAAACAATTACATTTMTCATAGTGATTCAGGAGTAACATTAAAACAGAATAATATTCCTCKKCAACATTAGACAACTATACAGAAAACCCTCAAATTGCTGAAGTAAATTAAATMAATGATAAGAGAAGAGTCAGAATAACTGATACCACTGCAGATGGTACACATTTGCTAAGTACAGATACAGTATGTATTATAGGTAATGAARGCTCAGGTGCCTGCAGCAGACTTTGTGGCGCAGCAGAAAGATCAGTTTACCTTTAATCCAGAGATTGTGAGTTCATATACCAGATGGGAACCATTTAAAGAACACTTTTTCACATGTGAAGTGTTCCAAAAACACATTTTCACACGTTTCACATTATAGGTAGCCTATTTAKGACAATCGAGAGTGCCCATCCCTGCCGTACAATAAACATTCTGCATAATGGCACAGCGTTTCATAAACTGTGGGAAAGTTGATATGTRGATATGCTTCAGTTTGCTGCCATATGACTGGTTTCACATTTGTTTCCAGCGATTATAAGGTAAAATAGATKAAAAATAATTGTTGGTTATATTTACAATTCCCTTATCCAAATGGWTTACTAATTTACCTACAGTAGCTTTTGTCAAGTTCTAAAATACAGTGCATGGAGAATGGTGTTATTTATATCCCKAAAAAACGAAGTAGATGTTTTTTCCACTTGGAACCGGTAGGTTCGCTCAACCTTATTAATGGTTTTCTCGCTCGTAAAAGAGGTGGAATTATTAGGGAATTAAGTCAAGGTTAGAATATGGTGTATCTGTAGACACACCTCCGCCACACCTTTATTTATTCAAGCTCCACCCCAGAACGAATAGCGGGTGAATAGTACGCTATTTTCATGCTTAAATTCAAGGTCAGAATACCCATAGAGAGAATAGTGCAGGAAAAGGGAATTTRGTTCCATTTACGCTCGCTTAACTCGGATCAGAATCAGCCCAATGTACACAGAAATTCCCAGTTTTATTTTWATTATTTTCAAGACCGGAAAATTAGGAATTGGAATTTAGTTTAAGCCAAACTTGCAATKTTGTGATAGGCTGCTGCTGTTACAGTATGCTGCCAATCAGCAAGTGATATGCATGTTGTCAACAGAAGAGTCAGTAAAGGCACAGTACGTTACTGGCAAGATTGCTATTGGCAGCAAGTGTCCTGTAGGTTACTGGCAACATTTTGCCAGTAAGTCATTATGACTTTTACAATAACTTGCTGACAATTACTTTCCAGTTGTGAACTGACAAATTCACAAGTTGCCATTAAGTTACTGGCAAATGCACAATAACCTCTTCACAGTGCAGCTCATTACTGACACATTATCTTACAAAGTTTGCAGAACAGTCAACGTTAAAGGAGACGCTCTACTTTTATCGGCATAACCGTCAAACACTTCCACAAATACACACATATTTGACCAAGTCCCCAACTATGCTAACGAGCCCCACCAGTACATTGTCCCTCCCCCACCTATATTTCAAACCGGAGTGATGATCGTGCCTTATATTCAAAATATTGGGTAGAAAAATGTCCCATTATACCTACAAGGTACCAATCTGTACCATGGAGTTCATATGTGTACCTGTGAAGTGTAACTTTGACGTTTTTGTACCCCAGGTAACAACACTGTAGTGTACCCTAACCATACCCATATTTTTTTCAGTGTGTTAATATACAGTATGTTCCAAGCAATTAGTATGAGCCTGGTGGCACTGCAGAAACATTGATGCACTCTCAACCAAGACATGGCAAGTTCAAATTCCCAAATAATGTATACTCTACGTCAGGACTCTTCAACCCTGTTCCTGGAGAGCTACACTCCTGTAGGTTTTCACTCCCACCCCAGTTATAACTAACCTGGGCCCAGTTTCCCGAAGTGATGGAACTTACGCTTACAAGTGTTCTGCTTAATGCATCTTTCCTACAACGGCAGAAGATGTAACATGTGTTTCCCAAAACAAGTGTCCTGAGAGAGAACGGTCACTAAGTGCGTCGTTGGAGCGTGTATCGATACTGATAGGAAAGGGAGTGCTGCTCTCGGATCAGCTTTCTCCATTCAAATCTTTCCTTAATATTATKATTATTTCACAACAATGACGACGGATCAACTCCTATAGAGATGTTACCACCTACTGCTGAAAATATTGAGTGATCTTATTTTAATGCTTACCTGATAAAACTGTACTAAATCGCCGATTTGGCACACCATTGCGCACAATGCAATTTAAATAAGAATACATCATGAAATATATTGACACAAATTACAGACAGTAGCCTACAAGTAGCAAAATAGAACTCAATTTAACATTAAATGCCTATAGCCAACTGTATTTATATTTGCAGTCATCTCGTTTTTTTATACGTTGCTTGTTTGTATCAATTGTGCAAAGACATTACACCTTTGTATGTATGTGTAGTCAACTTTATTCTGAAGTTTTCGGCAGTCACAGAGAGACAGATAAACCATGTCATTTTATATTTAGTGGAYATCTTCTGAGCGTTTTCAAGCGCAACGTTAGCAAAGATGGTTTTGGGAAACAGCTCCGAGATTTAATGATACTCCTACGCAGGTTCTAACGATGAACTTAGCCTTAAGATGCTTTTGGGAAACCGGGCCCAGATTCCGTTTATCAATCTTCCAAATATTAGAATCAGGTGCGCTAGATTAGGGTTGGACWGAAAACCTACAGGATGGTAGCTCTCCAGGAACAGAATTYGAGAGCCCTGCTCTACGTCAATTGTCCTTGAGCATTTCTAGTTTTACGTTGATGTTACYTGATAATTGGACAATTATTTACTTGATTCTGGGAAGCTTTTAGCAAAGAGGAGAAATGTTTTCTTGACAATAAGTCTGTGGCCATATCTCTTTCATGCTCACAGATCTGGTGGTGTAGCTGCACTGCAAGAGGACATTTCATGTTTCTAGCGAGGTTATGACTTCAAATTCCATTGAAAGCTGAGTCACAATTGTGGTCACAGTACAAGGTTTTGCAGTAATTTAAATAAGAATACAGCAGCATACTGTCATTTTCTAGAAAGCAAAGTGCAAAAATGTAGTCTAGCCAATATCCGTTATGTCCACAGACCTGGTGGTGCAGCAGGAACTTCAGATAGCTAGCAACTTTGAGGTTGTGAGTTTAAATCCCAAGTAAGGTTGTGTCCCAAGTAATCAGCATACTGTCCAATAACACCTGAATTTAGCTGTAAAAATACAGCAACTACAATAGTTGTAGATTTATTGTATTTTCAGCAAGTAGAAAAAAAACTCCAGGYGACCATGACACAATGTTCTAAAAACGCCCTTGGGGACGTCCRTGGAACAAACCGGGAGCTACGAAAAAATCTGCAGGGGACCATGACTGTTGCAATTGAATTAATGTAAATTATGCCTTTCAAAGTAAAATATTCTAAATTACATTTGATACTTAGGCTTTCCAAATTTCACCAAACAGTCAAACAGATCAAGAGATATAAACATGTGCCTGCTATAGCGCCACCGTGTGATCGATATTAATTTTCTTGCATATGATAAATCTTGACAGTGTTTATAACATGTGTACCAAATGTTGTTACAATACCGATATCCTTGACTGATTTATATCCATTTATGTACCATACCACGCCCACGGAATGTTTATTGATCCATAGCGGCCATGTTGTTTAAGATACTAGTCTGGGCAAAAATTGTGTTGAGACCTTTGTCCATAGTTGCCACATATCAAGTTTTGTGCAGATTGGTAATTCAGTGTCAGAAGAGTAGCACTTTAAGTGTTTTTCAAAAAATGCATCATGGCCGACGTTATGGGTCCCTGAGGCAAATGTGTTCCTTATGAGGAGAAGGACCTATGTACCAAATMTCATGACTTTTAGTCAAACGGGGTAAGGAGCATGCCCTTTCAAAGTAAGCATTTTCAATCTCTTGTTTTAGCGCCACCATTTGGCAAATCAGTGTAATTTTATAAATGCCAGATCTCTAATGCAAGACGCAACATTTACCCACATTTAGGCAAAATCGATCCAGTTCTGTCTGAAATATCGCATTTGACTAACGCACGAATGCACTAACGTACTAGAGGCTTTCACTGGTCCAAAAAGTTGGATCCGTTCCGAAATGGACATGGGGRTTTACCATCCGGACCCGATATGCATCAATATTTTTTTAAATATAGAGACCCGTCCCAAATGGACCCGAGGTCAACTAGACCAGTTCCGTATAGACCTGGCCGGATCCAGACCTGAGCCGAGTGAGGGAAGCAGCAGAAACTTCATTTTGTAAGCTACTTTATTAACCAGAYCTGATACAGCGCGAGGGAGAGGAGATAGATAGAGAGAGGTGATGCTCTAGCAGGGGCCGTGCTGTGTGACTAGGCTACTGTGAGTGTGAGRGAGTYACACAGGAACAGGGAGGAGGGAGGGAGAGATGAGAGACGGCAACCAAGCAAGCCGACTTCCACTAAAGTAGACTAATAGCTGCCATACTGTAGCTAGGTTACTTATCATCCAATATGATTACTTAGTACCTGTCTTGACTGCATCAACTCGGGCAATGGTAGTTAAGATAGCTAGCTAAGGGCCTCRCGAATAGCGCAGTGGTCTATGGCTGTGCCACTAGAGATCCTGGTTCGAGTCCAGGCTCTGTCGCAGCTGGGCCGCGACCGGGAGACCCATGGGGCGGCGCACAATTGGCCCAGCATTGTCCGGGTTAGGGGAGGGTTTGGCCGGCAGGGATGTTCTTGTCCCATTGCGCACTAGCAACTCCTGTGMCAGGCCGGGCGCAATGCACGCTGACACGGTCGCCAGGTTACAGTCACGCCCTGACCGTAGATTGCTTTGTATGTTTCTATTTRTTGTTTGMTCAGGGTGTGATGTGGGTGGGTATTCTATGGTGTATGTCTAGGTGTTTTATTTCTATGTTTAGGCCTGGTATGGTTCCCAATCAGAGGCAGCTGTCAATCGTTGTCTCTGATTGAGAACCATACTTAGGTAGCCGGTTTTCCCACTTTTGTTTGTGGGTGGTTGTTTTCTGTGTCTGTGGTTTCACCATACAGAACTGTTTCGATTTTCATTTCTGTCATTCACTTTGTTATTTTGTATTTTTCGTGTTCTGATATAATAAATGATCATGGACACTTACAATGCTGCATTTTGGTCCGATCCTTCATATTACTCATCAGACGAGGACGACAATCGTTACAGTTATGGTGTTTCCTCTGACACATTGGTGCGGCTGGCTTCCGGATTAAGCGGCATTGTGGCAAGAAGCAGAGCGGCTTGGCTGGGTTGTGTTTTGGAGGATGCACGGCTCTCGACCTTCGCCTCTCCCGAGTCCGGGAGTTGCAGCGATGAGACAAGACTAACTATCAATTGGATGAAATTGGGTAGAAAAAGAGGTAAAAAAAAAAAGGATAGCTAGCTAGCTAACTAGGCTAATTGAGGCTGCACACACTTTCTCATCCTACACAGTTACAAACTACAACTCAATTCAGAATATAAAGTAGCAGCCTACCTTTAACTTTTAATTACATCCTTTTCATTTCATCTTCCATTGAGTAGATATCTCCCAACTTTTGCCCCAAACGAAGGCTCTATGACTGTAGCCTATTGCTGTTTTGATGACTTATGATTGGCCAACCACAACAATAAGCTACACGCACCACTCTCGTGAAAAGCAAAGAACGGCAGCATAAATGATACCATTTCTCTCTCTCTCTTGCTCTCTCTCTCTTTCTCMCTCTACTGCAGAAGTCGCATTTGGATCTGCATTGGTCTTTCCAGACAAYTCAGAAAAAATTACACTTAAAGGTAATTTACACTTGAGCTGACATCCGCAGGGTTTACAGTCGGACATGTATGCCAAAATAAATTAAACTATTTTACTTTAAAAGATAACTCCTTTTATGTCAGCTATGTTTGCAGTTTGAGCATGGAGTAATGCATTGTYCATAAGCCATGGATGTAAACACGGAGCTGGATGCCTTGACCTTTAAGCATAACATTGTCTGCTAATGCACAGTCTGTGTCTGATGGATGTTTCTGAGGTGTTTAGGTTGATGTCATCAGTGAAAAAGCACAGGAAGAGCCAGGAGCAGGGTGTTTTGTATTGCACATTCTGGAACACAAAATCACTGTSTATAACAAGACCATAAAACACAGCTGGGGTGAATTGCTGATCATGTCTGTCTTCTCTGTGAAGCTTGAGTCTCCCTGACAAAAAAATTATGATTACCTAACAGTTCCAGTGAGATAAACTGAAAAGATGGCTCCCAATATAAGGGAAAATAATATAGGGCAGCAGCTAGTATTCCTGGGGTATAAACATAGAGGCACTTACATCACACAAAAAAACTAAAAAATCAAACAGCACATCATATAACTTTATTACGCCACTACATATCTACAATATAAAATATATAATACCACCATACAACAATATTACAATGTGAAAGGGAAAGGAGGACACCTAGTCAGTTGCACTCAACCAAAATGTGTCTCCTGCATTGTGTGTGTGTGCCTGTGTGTGTCTCGTCACAGTCATCTTTGTTCCATAAGGTGTAGTTTTATCTGTTTTTTAAATCAGATTTTACTGCATGCATGAGTTACTTGATGTGGAATAGAGTTCCATGTAATCATGGCTCTGTGTAGTACTGTTTGTTTACCAGAGTCTGTTCTGGACTRGGGGACTGTGAAGAGACCCCTTGTGGCATGTCTTGTGGGGTATGCATGGGTGTCTGAGCTGTGTTCTAGTCGTTTGAATAGACAGCTCGGTGCTTTCAACATGTCAATACCTCACAAAGACAAGTAGTGATTCAGCCAATCTATCCTCTACATTGAGCCAGGAGAGATTGACATGCATGTCATRGATGTTAGCTCTCCATGTATATTTAAGGGCCAGTTGTGCTGCTCTGTTCTGGGCCAACTGTAATTAGCCTATGTCCCTCTTTGTGGCACTTGACCATATGCCTGGGCAGTAGTCCAGGTGTGACAAAACTCAGGCCTGTAGGAGTTTTTTTGTTGATYTCAATGTCAAGAAAGAAGAGTAGAGCTTTATTATCCGATCTCGGCTACTGTTGCATCAATATGTTTAGACCATAACATCCAGAGTTACTCAAAGCAGTTTAGTCTCCTCAACTTGCTCAATTTCCACATTATTCATTACAAGATTTAGTTGAGGATTTAGGGTTTAAAATCAAATCAAATTTTATTGGTCACATACATGTTTAGCAGGTTTCTTCCAAATACAAGTGTGTACTGTATGACAAAGTCATAGACCGTTTCATCAACAGGAAAGAGAGGAGGACGGCATTGGCGTTTCTCTACAAGTAGGGTGAGTCAACATGTTTTTTTCTACTTGCACGAACACACACACACACACACACACATACACAGAGAAATCAAAACCATGGACAGCCACATCATATTTAGCTTACGTTGATTGGACTACATTGTTTTTGGTATCTTTTAGTTGTCACTGTAAAAGACTATGCATAGATGATTTGATGATGTTGAAATGTTGAAGTTGAAATGGTGCTGGAATAGTGGAGGCAGCTCCTGTTTTCTTTGTGACTTGCGGTAACTCTCTGTGGTTCTAAATCAATAGTTGTTTAGTCGCCCCAAAATGTCCGAAACATTAACTTGCTTGACCATGCGGTAGGTCATGTAACTGTTTGTTACATGCAATATCCTTCGTGGACTCTACCGGATAGATGTTGCTCTCAGGTTTTGTGATGAAACAAAGGTGTGGTTGAATTTATTCTGCCACTGTCTTCTTATTGTCTCTGCCTTAGGCCTACCTATCATGGTCGCAAATGAACTGACAGGTTATTATCCCAACACATAGGTTGTAATATGGCTTTTTTCKCGGCTTTTCCTCCKCAGTYATTTTACCCACGCACCACTACTGGCAACTTACAGGAGCAATTCGGGTTAAGTGCCTTGTACAAAGGAACAACAACAGTTTTTAACCTAGTTGGCTCAGGGATTCAAACTAGCGACCTTTCAGTTACTGGCCCAACATTCTTAACCGCTGGACTACCTGCCGTCRAGTAGGGGAGTGTGTAGGAGGGAGTAAAGGGAAGGAGGCCTCCTCCATCAGCGCTGTCTATAGTTAGCAGAGACTAGTTCACTATGAAAGAGGGAGCACAGTCATCAAAGCATCTGATAAAGACAGACAGCAGCTTAACACTAAAACACTTCAGCTGCCTCATGGCAGCTGCCTCTGGAATTACTGAGTGTGATGGTCCGCTTGGCTGGCAGACATGATCACAAAGGTGGCAGTTACCTCGAATCAAATAGAGCAGATATCCCTGCGCAGCCGGCTGTCTTTTCTGATTCCTCAGCGCCAGCAGAGGATGTCTAGTGGAACAAATTCGCAAATACTTTGGGATGTTCACCACTGACACAAGGCTTTTGTGCATGGCGTGTTGTAAGGCCTAATGCACATGCATAGTGACAGTAGACATAGAGTAGGCGTAAACATGCCTTTTCACGGACAGCTCCATCCTCAGAGCCACACTAGTACAATTTATGTCYTCACTATGAAAACATCTAGATTGTGTTTATAGGCAATAAATATACACAGCAACTCACTATGGCATCGTAAGCCTGTATACAAAACATTTGAGGATTTTAGGAAATTAATGACATGAATGGTAACCTAGTATAACCGCAGAAACAGAGCAGCAGAGTAGCCTATAGCAATGAAGGCTTGTTGCTAAGGAACAACCAGAACATGTCCTCTGACTTTGTGATTATCTTCTCCTGATACATCATTCCATTACATTCAGGCCGAGACAGTGTTTCTCCAAGATTGTTTTTCAACATGGCCCTCTTTAATKATTTCAATTGAAATCAATTTCCCAAATGCCTATAGGACCACACCTATATAATGGTACAGGAAACACTTGAGTTGAGTTCCTTTGGTACAAACAAGTTAAACTTCTAATGAATATTAAAATGTAAAGTGGGCAATGTATACTCTGACGTCTTTCCTTTATCCAGCATTTTAAAACAGAAAATCTTTGTCAAAAGGACAATACGTTATTCAGTTGGAAATGTCAAACAGTCAAAGACATGTTCTGTCAAAAAACATCATCACTAAAGCCACTGTTAATATAGGAGCCAAAGAAAGCAGTAATGAGTCTGATTATAAACTATTTTTTTTCTGTAGTGTGACATGTTTTGCTCCATCTCCTACACTGAATTATAATCCTTTGAGTGGCAGATAGAACAAAGACAAGAGTATATAATGAGTGGAGGCAAAAAAAATATCTACATGAGTAATGCATTCATTGACAAAGCTACTATCAATCATACTGTGAATAAATGTTTACTGTTCAGGAACAGGCCTATTCTTGTCCTCATCTTACCTTGAAGAAAGACATTCCTATGGGAGGGAGGCAATGGTGGACATAAAATTGTTCACCACTGATGACCTTTCAAGACCAGTGCTTGACTTGGGCAGGAGCTCACCGGAGCTGAGTACTGACACCTCAAATTGTCTACTGCTTGATCTCCTGTTCCGCTTCTAGAATATTATCTCAAAAGGATTATGAAGCTCCTGCACCTAAATACAAATGGCACCCAAAATGAGTAATGGTACCTATTTCAGATCAAGTCAAGCACTGTTCAAGACCAATATTATTAATCTCCCTTAATAAAGATGGAAAGTCATTGAGTATGAGAATAAGGGCAGTGCCCAGGAAACCAAATGTGTAAGGAATCACACAGCATGCTACATCCTGTCAATAGATCTCAGGAGTTAATCATAAGGAGAGCCAACATATTGAGTGTAACACAATGTGTCATAAACTGCCTGTTGGGGATCCATAGGAGGCTGAGTTACAAAGGACATCAATCATATGCATGTTATTTCCTGGAGTTTGAGAGGATGGAACTACTAAACTCTTAGAAAAAAGCATTCCAAAAGGGTTCTTTGGCTGTCCCCATTGGAGAACCGTTTTTAGTTCCATGTAGAACCCTTTCCACAGAGGGTTCTACATGGAACTAAAAAGGGTTCTACCTGGAACCAAAAGGCTTCTACCTGGAACCAAACAGGGTTCTTCAATGGGTTCTCCTATAGGGACAGCCGAAGAACCCTTGTTGGTTCTAGATATAACTTTTTTTCTAGGATTGTAGTATTAACCTGTATTTTCTGAGAGTAGTATTTCTGCTTAGAGTACTGTGTTGAGCCTATTCAAACACGTTTCTAAAACCGTAGTTATCCCCACAGGACCTCCAGCACATGGCGAGTAATCTTTGAAGTGGCTTATGAAACCTACTAACATCATGAAACAAGAAAGGAGAGATTTTATTACTAAAGGGTTGTTGAATGATGTTGAGTGATCGATCAGGGAACACTTAGAGAAAAAGAAAGCTAATGTTTTTATTTATTTATTATGTATCCCTTAGCTCAGAACCCTCCTTTATATAATAAATGAATTGGACCTGCTGTATTAGGCAGCCTGTGATAAGAGGACAAATAAAATGATACATCTTTATTAATCAATATAATTTTGTTTGTGCATAGGAGGGAAATTGTACCCTGAATCAATTTCCTTATCTCACCGAGCTTTGCACATTGTACAAAATTATGATAAAAAACAAGCACTAGCCTGACACTAGCCACCTTTTTGTTAATCAATGAACAAACATATGGCCATGAAGGGTACAGGTCCATCTTGAATGCATTGTTTGTGACCCAAAAATGTAAGTGTTAACAACAATTACGGGAATGGATCAGACGTGATGATTTATTGTACTGTAAGATAGGAAACACGCTCTGCTCTTGCAGGTAGGCTGACTGGGGGAAGGGATGGTCGGAGAGAACGCATGGGTGTCTCCATGACAACAAACAGCACTCTGCACTATTTCCCCTGCGGTTTCCTGCAGTTCTAGAATTGATTTATCACATGAGCGTGCAGATATCATTCTGTGGGTGACACAACTTGTCATTTGTTTGTGCTTGTGAGAGTTCCTGGATGTAAGCACTGATCTGGTGGAAGCTTGTGGGTGGGTCAGGTGTCGTTGCTAATGGCATGAACGTTATCCACCATGTAGGTGCTGACACTCAGCAAAGACCAAGAAAGGTTAAAAAGGTATATTCATTTAAGATAGTTTGGGTTGGTCTGTACTTAGGAAGGATCCAGTTTTGAGATGGGAATGATTAGCTTGATTTTGCGTAAATCATGCATTGATGTCAATGCAAGATTTGCACGAGTTATGAGCAAAGCTAATTGTCTTAAAAAAATGTTTTATCATAATGAATATCAGTTCAACACGCAGTGCTCATTGGTGCAGTGGCTTAGTGCAGTTTCGCAAGGCTCCCCGCAATGTCCGAGCAAGGTATCAGCTATCACACCATGTAAAGGAAAGACTTTAAAAAATATATAAATTGCAACTAACTGGATTTATGTCAACTCCGTCTCTAGTTTAGGGTGTGTGTATTGTTTAGGGGGTTTTGTAGTATGTATGGGGTTGTGTTCAGTGTAGGTGTTTAGAAAAGTCTATGGTTGCCTGATTTGGTTCTCAATCAGAGACAGCTGGTTATTGTTGTCTCTGATTGGGAGCCATATTTAAGGCAGCCATAGGCTTTAGGTGTTTGTGGGTAATTGTCTATGTTATACGTTTGTAGCCTGTGTGTGCACTACGTTCATAGCTTCACGTTTGTTTGTTTTGTTKGTTTTTTGTAAGAGTGTTTCTTTTCGTGTTACGTCTTCGTCATCAAAATTAAAGGAAGGAAGATGTATTTCTCACACGCTGCGCCTTGGTCCACTTCTTCTCCTCACTACGACGATCGTGACACAATTATTGTCCAACAAATGTTTAAAGGCATTGATTGTTTAATTCTAACATGAGCTATTTAATACAAATACAAATGTGCAAACTTTTTTTTGTTTTGTTTTGTTTTATAGCACTATTAAATCCTCCAGGGCTAATTTCGTTAGCATTTTGCCATAATTTTCTACATTTAGAACATAAAACAACATTTATACAGCAAACATTATCCCTTAGGTCTAGCACAGGAAATACTACAATTGTTTAAGCATATATTGCAGACCGGGGGTTAGCCATCAGTGATGGAGTTGACAACAGATACTCAAAGCAGACATATTTTTGCCTCTAAAAATAAAAGTTCAATACAAACATTTGTAAAATATGGAAAATTACTATTTTGAGAATCCCCAAATGAAAACATAACCAAAAATCTGACGGAGTTAATGTTTTACGGAGTTGACAAAAATAGCTTTTTCTTCTTCATTCAATTTTTTGCTTTATAACTTTTTTCAATTTTTTTGCTTTATAACTCTAAAACCTAATTAAATGTAACAAATTTTAACCAAAATGTACAGTGGGGAGAACAAGTATTTGAGACACTGCCGATTTTGCATCTGTCATTTTTATCATAGGTACACTTCAACTTTGAGAGACGGAATCTAAAACAAAAATCCAGAAAATCACATTGTATGATTTTTAAGTAATTAATTTGCATTTTATTGCATGACATAAGTATTTGATACGTCAAAAAAGCAGAATTTAATATTTGGTACAGAAACTTTTGTTTGCAATTACAGAGATCCTACGTTTCCTGTAGTTCTTGACCAGGTTTGCACACACTGCAGCAGGGATTTTGGCCCACTCCTCCATACAGACCTTCTCCAGATCCTTCAGGTTTCGGGGCTGTTTCTTGGCAATACGGACTTTCAGCTCCCTCCAGAGATTTTCTATTGGGTTCAGGTCTGGAGACTGGCTAGGCCACTCCAGGATCTTTGTTATGCTTTTTACGGAGCCACTCCTTAGTTGCCCTGGCTGTGTGTTTCGGGTCGTTGTCATGCTGGAAGACCCAGCCACGACCCATCTTCAATGCTCTTACTGAGGGAAGGAGGTTGTTGGCCAAGATCTCGCGATACATGGCCCCATCCATCCTCCCCTCAATATGGTGCAGTCGTCCTGTCCCCTTTGCAGAAAAGCATCCCCAAAGAATGATGTTTCCACCTCCATGCTTCACGGTTGGGATGGTGTTCTTGGGGTTGTACTCATCCATCTTCTTCCTCCAAACACGGCGAGTGGAGTTTAGACCAAAAAGCTCAATTTTTGTCTCATCAGACCACATGACCTTCTCCCATTCCTCCTCTGGATCATCCAGATGGTCATTGGCAAACTTCAGACGGGCCTGGACATGCGCTGGCTTGCGCTGCAGGATTTTAATTCATGACGGCGTAGTGTGCTACTAATGGTTTTCTTTGAGACTGTGGTCCCAGCTCTCTTCAGGTCATTGACCAGGTCCTGCCGTGTAGTTCTGGGCTGATCCCTCACCTTCCTCATGATCATGATGCCCACGAGGTGAGATCTTGCATGGAGCCCCAGACCGAGGGTGATTGACCGTCATCTTGAACTTCTTCCATTTTCTAATAATTGCGCCAACAGTTGTTGCCTTCTCACCAAGCTGCTTGCCTATTGTCCTGTAGCCCATCCCAGCCTTGTGCAGGTCTACAATTTTATCCCTGATGTCCTTACACAGCTCTCTGGTCTTGGCCATTGTGGAGAGGTTGGAGTCTGTTTGATTGAGTGTGTGGACAGGTGTCTTTATTACAGTACGAGATCAAACAGGTGCAGTTAATACAGATAATGAGTGGAGAACAGGAGGGCTTCTTAAAGAAAAACTAACAGGTCTGTGAGAGCCGGAATTCTTACTGGTTAGTAAGTGATCAAATACTTATGTCATGCAATAAAATGCTAATGAAT
Source organism: Salvelinus sp. IW2-2015 (assembly GCF_002910315.2). Lineage (NCBI taxonomy): Eukaryota > Metazoa > Chordata > Actinopteri > Salmoniformes > Salmonidae > Salvelinus > Salvelinus sp. IW2-2015. The sequence continues at coordinate 45,091,412 of NC_036848.1, forward strand.
TACTTAAAAATCATACAATGTGATTTTCTGGATTTTTGTTTTAGATTCCGTCTCTCGCAGTTGAAGTGTACCTATGATAAAAATTACAGACCTCTACATGCTTTGTAAGTAGGAAAACCTGTAAAATCGGCAGTGTGTCAAATACTTGTTCTCCCCACTGTATATTCTATTTTAATATATCTGGAAGATGGAGTGACAGTTTATGGTTGTGACCATGGTGATTCCAATATTGTTTGTCAAAAGTAGAAAACTTCACAGACTAAGAGTGGTCCTGTCGCACTACATGTAATGAGGACATGAATAAGGGGTCCTTATGGTATAGCTGATTCATTTAGGATTTTAGACCAATCTGACAGAGTAAATCAAATCTCTGAACACAACTTTTAGGAATCAAATGTAAATTAATAATATTTTGTATGTGAAAGTATTTAGAAAATTCCCCAAACAAATATTTTATTTTATAAAATGCCCCTAAATGTAAACGTTAAGCTCAAATAATGCAACAAAATAAAAAATGTCAACTATAAAAATAAGGTTTCAATGCCAGACAAAGGATTGTCCCGACATTCAAGAATACCTGAGCTAATTTCCTGCTATTATATCCTGCTGAGCTAATTTCCTGCTATTCTACACATTTTGCCATGAGGCTGTGAGAAGCTGAGACACCGTGTCTCAATCTTGGCACTCATTGTGCCATCATTGTAAAAAATATTTTGGAAGCTATAGAAATGCATTTATTAATGTAACCTTAATGCAAACATTTAAATTATATTTTGTGAGCTAAACATTAAAAAAAAGAAAAGCCCAAATATATTTTTTTAAATGTATAATTTTGAGAGATTACTAACATTACTGTCCCCACTACAACAAAACAATACTTAAATACATGTCATTCAAAAATTTAATTGAAATACTGTAAAATCCCATTAATAATTCCTATGGAGGACTGCTCCTACTGGTAAGTGCCAATATGGCCGACCGGTGGCTTCTAAGCAATCCAGGGTTAATATACATCATTGGCTACACCAGTGCATTGGGTTAGATGGAGGACTTTGTGAGTGTATTCTGAATTCCCCAAGGGAGTTGACTCTCGCGGTTGTGCTTACAGTAGCTTACATGCCTCAGGGTCATAGTGAAGCAGTGAAGAGTGGCAATATGGGGGGAAAACCATACCGAAACTTGTATTGTGGATAACTAATATCTGTATTCTTATTGAACAAGTTCAGGTACGTCTGAATAAGACTGAACTCGACCCAGGACTCTTAGACTACTGTATGTCATCAGCAGAGATCAGTTGGTCATCACATCCTCTTATTCATCAAAGAATAAATGAAGCAGGCGAATGCTGATGTACTACTAATCCTACTACAAACACCCCCGGCTGAGGAAGACATTTCTGAGTAACATCGTTGATTTACGGTTGACCTTGACCTTTTGGGATTTTGGCTGGGGAATGGCGATGCTCCAATGATTCAAGGCTTTGTTGTGTTTCTGACATTTTCCATCCCTCTCTAGCTCAGGCCGTTATCCCCACCTGCTTCAAGATGTCAACTATCATCCCCTGCCCAAGAAAGGGAAAGTAACTGAACTGAATGACTACTGACCCGTAGCACTCACTTCCGTCATCATGAAGTACTTTGAAAGGCTAGTCAAAAACTACATCACCTTCTCCCTCCCTGACACACTCGACCCTCGCCAATTTGCCTACTGCCCCAACAGATCCAAGGACGACGCAATCGCCATTGCCTTGCACACTGCTCTCACCCACCTGGACAATAGGGATGCATATGTGAGGATGCTCTTCATCGACTACAGCTCTGCCTTCAATACCATAGTGCTCTCTAAGCTCACCACAAAACTCACAGCCCTGGGACTGAACTCCTTCCTATGCAACTGGGTCCTGGACTTCCGGATGGGCCGCCCCCAGGTAGTGAAGGTAGGCAACATTACCTCCTCCATACTGATCCTCAACATGGGGGCCCCACAAAGGTGCATCCCCAGTCCCCTGCTGTACTCCCTGTATACCCACGACTACATGGCCTCACACAGTTCCAACTTCATCATCAAGTTCGCTGACGTCACGACAGTAGTAGGCCTGATTACCAACAACGACGAGACGGCCTACCGGTGCCAGGTAGGCCTACTGGTGCCAGGTAACCAACCTCTCCCTCAACATCAGCAAAGCAAAGGAACTAATTGTTGATTTCAGGACGAACCAGCTGAGCACGCCCCCATACTCACCAACGGGGCCGCCGTGAAGACGGTCAAAAATGTAAAGTTTAGGCCTCCCGAGTGGCGCAGTGGTCTAAGGCACCGCTGTGCCACTAGAGATCCTGGTTCAAGTCCAGGATTTGGCCGGCAGGGATGTCCTTGTCCCATCGCGCTCTAGCGACTCCTGTGGCGGACCGGGCGCAATGCAAGCTGACACGGTCGCCAGGTGTACAGTGTTTCCTCCGACACATTGGTGCGGTTGGCTTCCGAGGTTAAGCGGGCATTGTGTCAAGAAGCAGTGCGGCTCGGCTGGGTTGTGTTTCGGAGGACGCACGGCTCTCAACCTTTGGCTCTCACGAGTCCAAACGGGAGTTGCAGCGATGAGACAACACTGTAACTACCAATTGGATACCACGAAATTGGGGTGAAAAAAAAAAAGAGTCAAGTTCCTCGGCATACACATCTCCGAGGAGCTGAAATGGTCAAACCACATAAACACGTGGTGAATAAGGCACAACAGCGACTTTTTAACCTCAGGAGGCTGAATAAATTTGGCCTGTCCCAGAGGGCCCTCACAGTGTTCAACAGGAGCACCATCGAGAGAACACTAGTCAGCTACCTGCTTCCCACCCCTTCCTGCCTAATCCCCCCCTGGACTTGGCTGGATGTCCTTTGGGTGGTGGACCATTCTTGATACACAAGCGAAACAGTTGAGCGTGAAAAACCAAGCATCTTTGCAGTTCTTGACACACTCAAACCGATGCCTCTTGGCACTTACTACCATACCCTGTTGTTAATTGGATTTATATGTTTAAATTAATGATTCGAATACTCTACCCTGAAACCATATAATTGTATGAAATTGATTAGAATCATAAAGTTATAATTAATGATGTGTGTAGTTTTAGTCAGTAAAACAATATGTCTCTACAGTATCTTAAACACAGACTGTCTGAGCAAAATTCGGTGCCGACCTTGGCTAGGGGCCACTGAGAGATTTGGTCTCACGGCCTCCCCAATCTTGGGGGAGGACGGGGAGTGCTTCTCACGGTCTCTGTAATCTATGTCGGCTGGGTAGGGAGACAGTATGTGCGCAGGATACCTACTGTTTGTGTGGAAGTATGTGCGTAAGGAGTCTGTGTGTGTGAAAGTATGTGTGTAAGAAGCCAGTATAAAATGAATGGTTTTGTACAACTAACCAGCGCTCTCGTGAATAAACATTTTGACTATCATAGCTGGGGCCTCCGTCTGTTTCATTCGACCAGTATCTTACAAATTCTGGGTTGCAGACTGAGTAGTTAATTGATTTGGGTTATGAACATTGAGAACATAATTCTCGTGACACCCGTTGAAAGGAACTTAAATATTTTGTCTCGCCCATTCACTCTTGGCATTCTCTCAATCAGCTTCACCTGGAATGCTTTTCCAACAGTCTTGAAGGAGTTCCCACATATGCTGAGCACTTGTTGGCTGCTTTTCCTTCAATCTGCAGTCCAACTCATCTCGATTGGGTTGAGGTTGGGTAATTGTGGAGGCCAGGTCATCTGATGCAGCACTCCATCACTCTCCTTCTTGGTCAAATAGCCCTTACACAGCTTGTAGGTGTGTTGTGTCCTTTTGAAAACAAATTATAGTCCCACTAAGCGCAAACCAGATGGGATGGCTTATCACTGCAGAATGCTTTGGTAGCCATGCTGGTTAAGTGTGCCTTGAATTCTAAATAAATTACTGACAGTGTCACCAGCAAAGCACGCCCACACCATCACACCTCCTCCTCAATGCTTCACGGTGGGAACCACACATGCAGAGACCATCTGTTCACCTACTCTGCATCTCACAAAGACACGGCGGTTGGAACCCAAAATCTCAAATGTGGATTCATCAGACCAAAGGACAGATTTTCACTGGTCTAATGTCCATTGCTCGTGTTTCTTGGCCCAAGCAAGTCTCTTCTTCTTATTGGTATCCTTTATTAGTGGTTTATTTTCAGCAATTCGACCATGTAGGCCTGATTGACCCAGTCTCCTCTGAACAGTTGATGTTGAGATGTGTTTGTTACTTGAACTCTGTGAGGAGATTTGGGCTGCAATTTCAGAGGCTGTTAACTATAAAGAACTTATCCTCTGCAGCAGAGATATCTCTGGGTCTTCCATTCCTGTGGTGGTCATCATGAGAGCCAGTTTAATCATAGTGGTTGATGGCTTTTACGACTGCACTTGAAGAAACTTTCAAAGTTCTTGAAATTTTCCGCATTGACTGACCTTCATGTATTAAAGTAATGATGGACTGTCATTTCTCGTTGCTTATTTGAGCTGTCCTTGCCATAATATGGACTTGGTCTTTTACCAAATAGGGCTATCTTCTGTATACCTTCCCTACCTTGTCACAACACAACTGATTGGCTGAAACGCATTAAGAAGGAAAGAAATTCCACAAATTAACTTTTAACAAGGCACACCTGTTAATTGAAATGCATTCCAGGTAACTCCAGGTACCTCATGAATCTCAAATATAAATATATTTTACTTTGTTTAACACTTTTTTGGTTACTACATGATTCCATAGATGTTATTGCATAGATGTTATTTCATAGTTTTGATGTCTTCACTATTATTCTACAATGTAGAAAATCATAAAAATAAAGAAAATCCCTTGAATGAGTAGGTGTGTCCAAACTTTTGACTGGTACTGTATATATTATTATTGTTTTTTTATTGTTTCATTCACACCTGAACTGTTGGAGCTCGGAGCTTAAGTATTTCACTGTACACTGCAACACTATGCATATGCTCCTCAAAATATATCTTTACATGTTTTCAAAGTAAAGTGTTTATGAGAGTTAAGTACCAATAATAACAAATTATGTCAAAATCATATGTAGCCAATGTCCGCCAATCAATGGTCCCACATCAATGGTTTCTATGACAGTTAATATTATTGTGGTGACTCCACCGGGGTCTGGAAATCCATTGAGTTATAGCCGAGTCCAAACGCGTTCATTTCTGACCGTTCGAGGCACTGCAGTTGTCTGTGGTTGCAATAAAATGCTATCTTTAACAGCAGTCAGTTGTGACTAGGCTATATAAAATACATTACATTTGCAATACATTTGTTTTATGATGGCTTTCAGCACATACTGTAGTTGCAATGAATTCCCTTTAATTACAGGCTGAATAATGTAGCCATTTACTGGTCAATATCATGATTTACGTGCGCCTAACTCCCGGTGGAATTCTTTCACGTGCTCTGTTCAGAATAATTATTGAGCATGGTGCCATATTCGTCTATCAACAACCTGTTTCTTTCAATTTACCACAGAATATGGTTCCTCATGGTATCCCCTTTTATGGCGGGTTACTGTCAGTTAATTTGTCTATTAAACTATGAAATGTACACATACTACTAATCTAACCTAGAATCGGATTTACCATGCATCAGAACAATAGTGTCAGGGCAGTGTAGGCTATAAAACCTGGGATTAGTTGTTGATATCTTACCTGATAATGACATACATGACGAGCACGTTTCCCACCAGACCAAGCACACACACAATAGAGTAAAGAGTCGTGATTATAATCGCGATGATCACTGGTGTCGAATCTTTGGCCAGGTTGTCTGTTCTCTCACATTTGGCATCCAAACTCATGTTATCGCTGAAGTTCCGACAAAAAACACTATTGTTCATCATGGCCAAATTTGAGAAATGGTACGGATTGTTCGACGTGTTGCCACCGCTTTCCATGGTCAGCTGAAGCTGTCCCGGCTGAGGCGCTCAGGACAAGAAATCTCGCAACGATTCTCTCACGTTCAAGGCTGCACGGTGTGAGTTTTAAGACGTTTTTGTGTCACACCAAGTACCCTTACGCACGAGTTATGGGACGTGGATGAAACATAAATGCATATTACCAGTTCCCCCTATTGCGTTTTCTCAATTTATCAAGCAAAATGACGTCACTCCATGAACCAACCCCGAGGCACTGGCGTTAGAATGCGGTAATTGCCTATAGCGAAGCATTAGCCTTTAGAATTATTTAACAATATTGCGCTACAGTAGACTGCATACATTTTCAAACTCAGCCCTTACGAAAAAATATTTCAATCAGAGTGCAGTATAACTGCAGTACACAGCAGTATAACTGTAGTTAGAGTGCAATATAACTGCAATATGCGCAAATACTGATCCAAAATAACACAGTCTTTTTTACTTCAGTAATTTTGCAGTGTAACTGCAGTTAGAGTGCAGTATACGAACTGCAGTACACTGCAGTTATTCTGCAGTGCACTCATTAAGCACTCATTAAGATCAGGTGTGGCCAACACACCTGAACACACTTAACAAGATAGAGAATAGAGTTTTGTTGATTCTGAGAACGGAATGTTTTGGGCCAGCAGCATACCACCCTGCATACCACTGCTGGCTTGCTTCTGAAGCTAAGCAGGGTTGGTCCTGGTCAGTCCCTGGATGGGAGACCAGGTGCTGCTGGAAGTGGTGTTGGAGGGCCAGTAGGAGGCACTCTTTCCTCTGGTCTAAACAAAGATCCCAATGCCCCAGGGCAGTGATTGGGGACACTGCTCTGTGTAGGGTGCCGTCTTTCGGATGGGACGTTAAACGGGTGTCCTGACTCTCTGAGGTCATTAAAGATCCCATGGCACTTATCGTAAGAGTAGGGGTGTTAACCCCGGTGTCCTGGCTAAATTCCCAATCTGGCCCTCAACCATCACGGTCACCTAATAATCCCCAGTTTACAATTGGCTCATTCATCCCCCTCCTCTCCCCTGTAACTATTCCCCAGGTCGTTGCTGCAAATGAGAATGTGTTCTCAGTCAACTTACCTGGTAAAATAACGGTAAAAAAAAAAAAAATAAAGTATATGTTTTTAAATAACGTTCTTAGAATGTTCTTTGAACATTACTAATGTTTTCTTGTGTAATATTCTGAGACCATGACTTTAAATAGAACCATGAGGAAACCTGTAGGAAAAGTTTTGGGAAGGTTGTATGCAAAGTTAACACAGGGCAACCACTTTCTCACCAAGCTCTAAGAAACATATGGTTCTCAGAACGTTATGTGCTAGCTTGGTAAGCTACCAATATCAGAAAGATATAGCCTACAAAGATGTGGGGGTAGTAGTAGTGGTGGGGGTGATGATGAGGGCAGTTTGAGGTATTCTTATAGTCAATGTTTTGTGTTGCATTTTAATTGCATTATAAGTGAAAGAGGTCTGGTCCCCACAGTTCTATAATCCAATAGTCATTGATTTTAATCATGATAATGCAACCATGTGTTACACTACTATTTCTGGGAAAAGTTAAGTGGATCACATTTATTTGTTAAATGTATTGAAGGCCGAGTAACTTTGGTACAGAACAAAGCAGCTTGGAAAGGGGATCCCTAGTCAGTTGCACAACTGAATGTGTTCAACAAAAAAATGTGTCTTCTGCATTTAACCAAACCACAGTGAGTCCTACCTTGCTTTTGGGCAGAACAGCAAATTTTTCCATCTTTCCAACTCAGGAATTCGATCATGTAACTTTCCAGTTACTGTTCCAACGCTCTAACCGCTAGGCTACCTGCCATCCCAAGAGACACCTAAGATATTTTAAGTTACGACAATTGTTACAGTGAGTCCTATTTTTGAGTCATTTGCAAACATAGCAAGGCAGCAACACATAACACCACATGGTAGCAACACAACATGGCAGCAGCACAACATGGTAGCAGCATAAAACATGGTATAAACATTATTGAGCACAGACGTCATCACAAATGGCAAGTAAGAGACATATCTAGAGGAAAAAGAAACGCACACCTATTTAGGCGAGGTGCTGGCCAGCGGAGCGGAAAACCCGAAAATAAAGGAGAGCTGCACACTAAGAGCTCAGATGCAAAAATGTAATGTCCAACGTTTTGACAGGCAAGCTGTCTTCATCACGGTATAATCACAAACACTGCAGGGTGACTCGTTTATATAGTGTCAAAAGACATACACACAGGTGTCTGTAATCATGGCCAAGTATGGCCTAATATCATTGGTTAATTCTCAAATATTAAAATGACATTCAAAGAACAACATACAAAAAACAAATGGATAGCATACGATCATAGATTCAATTTAGACTACATAAGCCTACAAACAATTACAATGGCAATGTCACAATAATCACAAGAATGGCTTCAGATCAAAGTCTACGTTGAGACCGAAGGGAGCAAGGGTCTTTAAATTAAAGATCCAGGTAGCCTCTCGTTTTAACAATAAATTATTGAGGTAAGAGACAACAATACATCACGCAAAGCAGCCACAACTGTCAGTAAGAGTGTCCATGATTGAGTCTTTGAGTGAAGAGATAAAACTGTCCAATTTGAGTGTTTGTTGCAGCTCGTTCCAGTCGCTAGCTGCAGCAAACTGAAAAGACGAGCGACCCAGGGATGTGTGTGCTTTGGGGACTTTTAACAGAATGTGACTGGCAGAACGGGTGTTGTATGTGGAGGATGAGGACTGCAGTAGATATCTCAGATAGGGGGGAGTGAGGCCTAAGAGGGTTTTATAAGCATCAACCAGTGGGTCTTGCGACTGGTATACAGAGATGACCAGTTTACAGAGGAGTATAGAGTGCACTGATGTGTCCTATAAGGAGCATTGGTGGCAAATCTGATTGCCGAATGCTAAAGAACATCTAGGCGCACGAGAGCACCCTTGTAACGTCTGCTTCCAACTCACACTCTCAAACACATAGATCCCCTGAACGCAGCTCACTCTCCAGATCCCAATCACCTGAATTCTGATCACCTGTTCACACACCTGTATGTAATTTATGGTCACACACTATTTAGTTCAGGTCCTTGCACCCCATCATTGTGAGCAATTGTTTGTTTTGTGACACACTTTTATTCTGAGCTTTGTTTTTCCGTAATTTAATCGTCCTGTGTATGATAGTTTTTGCCTGCCGCACTAATGACGCCTTTTGCCTATACCCTGCCTGTACATTAGCCTATCTGATTTCCCAAGTACTTGTATGAGGTGACTACCTCAAGCTCTAAACCCTCAGAGGTAGTAATCACACCTGTGGGGAGAGGGGCATTCTTCTTATCAAACCACATTACATTTGTCTTGAAGGTGTTTAGAACAAGGTTAAGGGCAGAGAAAGCTTGTTGAACACTAAGAAAGCTTTGTTGTAGAGTGTTTAACACAAAATCCGGGGAGGGGCCAGCTGAGTATAAGACTGTATCATCTGCATGTAAATGGATGAGAGAGCTTCCTACTGCTTGAGCTATGTTGTTGATGTAAATTGAGAAGAGGTGGGGCCTAGGATCGAGCCTTGGGGTACTCCCTTGGTGACAGGCAGTGGCTAAGACAGCAGATGTTCTAACTTTATACACTGCACTCTTTGAGAGAGGTAGTTAGCAAACCAGGCCAAAGACCCCTCAGAGAAACCAATACTCCTTAGTCGGCCCACAAGAATGGAATTGTCTATCGTATCAAAAGATTTGGCCAAGTCAATAAAAATAGGAGCACAACATTGCTTAGAATCAAGGGCAATGGTGACATCACTGAGGACCTTTAAGGTTATAGTGACACATCCATAACCTGAGCGGAAACCAGATTGTATACCAGAGAGAATACTATAGACATCAAGAAAGCCAGTCAGTTGATTATTGACAACTTTTTCCAACACATAAACAGAGCAAACTAGAAATAGACCTATAACAGTTAGGATCAGCTTGATCTCCCACTTTAAATAAAGGACGAACTGTGGCTGCCTTCCAGAGAGGAGAGACAGGTTAAAAAGGTCAGAGATAGGCTTGACGATGATATGGGCAGCAACCTTAAAGAAGAAAGGGTCTAAACCATCTGACCCAGATGTTTTTTGGGGGTCAAGTTTAAGGAGCTCCTTTAGCACCTCGGACTCAGTGACCGCCTGCAGGGAGAAACTTTGTAGTGGGGCAGGGGAAAAAGAGGAAGGAGCATCGGGGCTAGTCACATTAGAAGGGGTGGGAGATGAGGAAATGTTGGACGGGCAAGGAGGCATGGCTGAGTGAAATAGGAATCATGACTTAATGAAGTGGTGATTAAAGAGCTCAGCTATGTCCTTCTTGTCAGTAACAACCACATCATCAACATTAAGGGACATGGGTGGGAGGAGGGTTTATTCTCCAGGTCTTTAACCGTTTTATAGAACTTTTTGGGGTTAGCCACACAGAGAGAGAACTGCTCCTTAAAGTAACTAACTTTTGCCTTCCGGATAGCCTGAGCACTTATTTCTCATTTGCCTGATCGAACGCCAGTCAGCCTGAGTATGCATGTGCCGAGCCTTGGTCAGGAGGTTTAAGCATGTCCCAGTTTAGGTCACCTAGCAGGACAAATTCAGACTTAGTGTAAGGGGTCATGAGAGAGCTTAGGGCAGGTAAGGTACAGATGGTGCTGATGGAGGACTATAGCACCCAGCAACAGTCAGCAAAGAGTTATTTGAAAGCTTAATGCTTAAAACCAGCAAATTAAATTGTTTGGGGACAGACTTGGTGGAGGCAACCAAGCACTGCAGGCAATCCTTGGTAAAGATTACCACTCCCCCACCTTTGAAAGATCTGTCTTGCCGAAAAAGGTTAGAACCTGAAAGGTTAACATCAGTATTCAAAACACTCTTTCTTAACCACATCTCCGTAATGACCAACACATCTGGATTGGAGCTGTGAACCCACACTTTCAATTGATCCATTTTAGGTAATAAGCTTCTAGTGTTAACGTGCAGAAACCCAGGCTTTTACGAGAGCAGAAATCAGTGAAGCAGATATCAAAGCACAAGTCAGAATTGGGGCTAGCAACAGTAGATGGGCCAGGATGTACATGCACATTTCCAGATATCATCAGCAGTAACACAATCAAGGCATGGCAGAGGACAGGGAGAGCTCTGCAGTGCTTATTTATGACATTTGGATGTGCATTAGATGGCAACAAGATCATATTCTACATAAATTTTATCAGGTACATGTTAGGTACTGTACTGTAAAGGGCAGATTTTTGTCCCATATTATATTACTATCTGATTAAGGTTATACATTGTGTAGAATTCAGGCAAGTAGCTGGCATCTTATAGTTAACAGATATTTTGGTTCTGGACTATTGACTTATTCCTGTTATGGGAAGAACAAATTCTTATTTCCAATTACGGTCTGGCAAAGGATGTGTTCGGATAGCCGTAGTCTAGCTGTGAAGAGTGTTGGGCCAGTAACCAAAAGATTGCTGGTTCACATCCCCAAGGTGGAAAAATCTGATGTTCTGGCCTTTAGGAAAGCAGTAAACTCCCTGGGTGCTGTAGATGTTGATTCAGAGGGGTTGGGTTGAATGCATTCAACTGTGCAACTGACTAGGTATACCCTTTCCCCATACTGTCTAAAGAGATTGTGTTGTAAGTATGACTAGTGTTTGAGGTGAATAAAGAGGTACTTTCTGTAACATTACTGTGCAGACCAGGATTCGAGTTTTATTGTGTATACTTTACCTGCATTTGATTGAGCTTGCCTGGTGCAATGGAACCAAAGCTGGATCTTCACAACAAGAGGGCTCAATCTGTCCGACCTGGGTTCAAATAGTACATATTTCAAAAACGTTGAAAAGGTTTGATGAAGCCAGCCAGGAGTGCTAAATGGGCGGGAAATGTACTTTTGGGACTATATCTTTGCACCAGAAAAGCTTCATCAAACACTGAAGGTATATGAAATAAAATGTATTCTATTTAAACGCAGGTCTGTCAAACAGAGCCCTCTTGTAGTGAAGATCCATTGAAATTGTAATTACTGTATTTCTTATGGAGATGTACTTTTAGGAGCTTCAAAAACATGCCTCAAGCATCAGCTTGGAACTGTGGTCTCCCTTAACAACATAGACCATAATGATCTCTTGACATTTCAACTATCGTCTAGTAATACATTCTTATTATTTGCTGTTTGATGTTTGATATATCTGAGACATCAAAAGGAGACTATTGTCCATTTTCTTTTCAGATCATGGAAATTTGTTTTTTCTTTTTACATTTACATTTTATATTTTGTTAATTTATCAGACACTCTCATCCAGAGCGACTTACAGTCAGTGCATTCATCAAAGGTAGGTGAGATAATCACATACTGTATCACAATGGCTTTTAAACCCAACTCCCTGAAAAACACACACAACCTGAGCAGTTGAAAGCCAAGGTTAATTTTATTTCTTTACATTTACATTTACATTTAAGTCATTTAGCAGACGCTCTTATCCAGAGCGACTTACAAATTGGTGCATTCACCTTATGATATCCAGTGGAACAACCACTTTACAATAGTGCATCTAACTCTTTTAAGGGGGGGGGGTTAGAAGGATTACTTTATCCTATCCTAGGTATTCCTTAAAGAGGTGGGGTTTCAGGTGTCTCCGGAAGGTGGGATTGACTCCGCTGACCTGGCGTCGTGAGGGAGTTTGTTCCACCTTGGGTTGCCAGAGCAGCGAACAGTTTTGACTGGGCTGAGCGGGAACTGTACTTCCTCAGAGGTAGGGAGGCGAGCAGGCCAGAGGTGGATGAACGCAGTGCCCTTGTTTGGGTGTAGGGCCTGATCAGAGCCTGAAGGTACGGAGGTGCCGTTCCCCTCACAGCTCCGTAGGCAAGCACCATGGTCTTGTAGCGGATGCGAGCTTCACTGGAAGCCAGTGGAGAGAGCGGAGGAGCGGGGTGAGTGAGAGAACTTGGGAAGGTTGAACACCAGACGGGCTGCGGCGTTCTGGATGAGTTGTAGGGGTTTAATGGCACAGGCAGGGAGCCCAGCCAACAGCGAGTTGCAGTAATCCAGACGGGAGATGACAAGTGCCTGGATTAGGCCTGCGCCGCTTCCTGCGTGAGGCAGGGTCGTACTCTGCGAATGTTTAGAGCATGAACCTACAGGAACGGGTCACCGCCTTGATGTTAGTTGAGAACGACAGGGTGTTGTCCAGGATCACGCAAGGTTCTTAGCACTCTGGGAGGAGGACACAATGGATCAACCGGATGGAGATCATGGAACGGGCAGTCCTTCCCCGGGAGGAAAGAGCAGCTCCGTCTTGCCGAGGTTCAGCTTGAGGTGGTGATCCGTCATCCACACTGATATGTCTGCCAGACATGCACGAGATGCGATTCACCACCTGGTTATCAGAGGGGGGAAAGGAGAAGATTAATTGTGTGTCGTCTGCATAGCAATGATAGGAGAGACCATGTGAGGATATGACAGAGCCAAGTGACTTGGTGTATAGCGAGAATAGGAGAGGGCCTAGAACAGAGCCCTGGGGGACACCAGTGGTGAGAGCACGTGGTGCGGAGACAGATTCTCGCCACGCCACCTGGTAGGAGCGACCTGTCAGGTAGGACGCAATCCAATCTTTATTGGATTTTTTCTCTTCAGCTCAGTGGACAGCAATCAAGCTATATTAGGGACTTTTCCCAAAAAATATACAGTTCCAACATTGTAATAGAAAAAAGAAAATTTAATGAAACTGTAAACAAGTGCCTTGCTCAAGGTAGATGGCATCTAAGATACAATTGCCATCAAAACACTCCCCACCAGATTTTCCCTTCGGACTTGGGATCTCTATCCTCTAGGCTAAATACACTGTAAAACCATGAAATGTGACAAGTTTATAACCTACACGTCAGTGTTTAAAACTTAAACATTAGGCATTTAGATTTGCCAATATGTGGTCTCATCTTAAACACAGGCATTTAAAATGCAAGATTAAACATGACAGTCAATTTGTCCAGTCAGATTCCAACCAGGAGAACACGTATATCTCCTAAGTATTCTGATTTTAAACACTAGTGCTTACTTTAATTTCATCCTGTTTAGTGTGCATTTAGTCGTTAGAAATGTATGTGACTTTCCATACCTTTTATTCAGATCAGTGTTAGGAATGTCTGTCACCTTATCTACATTTCAGCACAACTGAACAGGACATTTGATTCAATAAATTGTTTCAATCGCGTTGTTGTTCCTCGACTGTGTTGAGTTAATTTCATTAACTCTCTGAGTGAAAAAGATGTGGGAGGGCCTCATTATCATATTTCCCAGCATGTTTTGTTGCAGGTTGATTTTTAGAACGGTTTGTTTTACTATATGTTTTCTTATGCACATTGATTGATTAATAGATCTTATACTATACAAAGATAAATAACGTACATTTTTCTAAACTAATTCAATCTGTAAGTGGTTGACTTATTTCACCCGTTACTGAGATGGTTGTTTTAGTTTTGATCTATTATGACAGGTAGTCTTGTTTGTTACACCCTTCACCATAGCGGTCATTCTGAGTGCAGGTTGTAGATGATAAAATGTTCAAATTATTGGATATCCTCTCCCTGGATGGATTTCAATAGGAATTACTAATCACTTCTCAAAACAGTGTATTGTGACTTGCAGGTTTGGTGTGGCTCATGAGCCAGGATTTTCCAACCACAATGTCGAGCAGGGCCGGCCCGCCCATAAAGCAGAATTATGCGGCAGATTGGTGAGGGCAGCATGAGCTAAACTGACCTAGATGCACCTCCATCAACAAGTGAAACAGCACATAATTCTACAATGGGCAGAATTTCTCTCAACCAGTGGTATATAGGCTTTTTAGGTGAGCACTGATGCCGTCCTGTGATAAGCAGTGACCACTTTGTCAAAGGCAGGGGCTCAAAATCTTTCACCATATTCCCAATGCGCCTCTCCGGGGTGTTGTTGGAGATGCATCACTACGGCGCTCCACCAAAGTAAGAAAATAATAATCCAACATAAATCATGTAGCAAATATAGCCGATGGTAGAAGGAATAGACTATGTGGCCTTTTCTGTAGTCTACAGGCTGGAGATAAAATATATGACAACGTAATGAGATGGACACTTTTAACATCATGCGCGTTTCTCCGATTAAATAGCCTTACCTAAATGGCGCCCAATCAAATAAGAAAATGCGCTGACATATTAACAAACACCATACACTAAAAATATGACAGTTCAAGGTAAAATGGACAATATGGAATGGACAATCCCTGGATTCGGCACTCTTGCGGCCCGGGTTCGATTCCCGGTCAGGGAACTACTCTTGGACTCACGAGTGGAGCAGCATTCTAAGGGACTGCATCTCAGACTGTGATTGGGAGTCCCATAGGGCGGTGCACAATTGGCACAGCGTCGTCCGGGTTTGGCCAGGGTAGGCTATCATTGTAAATAAGAATTTGTTCTTAGCTGACTTGCCTAGTTAAATAAAGGTTAAATAAAAATCAGGTTACTTACAACTGTTGTCTAGAAGTTTCACCCCGTGGACTAAATTGTCATGGTCATTGGTTTGTATCTGTACATTTTTGATGAGCTGATCGTTGCGAAAAAGAAAATCCTTCTGCATTTCCCACTGTGTAAACAAATTGATTCTCATTGCACATAGGCTCATATTGGTAAGCTGATATTCAGTGCTTAAATAGCCAAATTGTGACAGGAATCAAGACTAATAAATCCAATAGAACTGCCTGTTTTACAAACAGATCAAGTCAAGAAACCACATGGATGGGCATTCATAAAATTTGATTGCAGGCTGAAACTGTAGGCTATATCCCAGTAAGTACGGACTGACACCAACATATTTTTTTCCTTTCGGCCATCTCATTTTGATGTAGTCCGGACCGGCCTTGATTTCCACGTCCAAGGACGTAGATTTTTTGGTAGGAGCTGGACCAAATCTGAACCAATCATAGACATCTATGTTTGGTTCAGATTTGGTCCGGTCTGGACCAGCCTTGATTTGGTCCAAACATAGATGTCTATAAGTGATGTATTTTCAACTTTCATTCCAAACCGAAAATGAACCTGATGTCTTGAAAATACATATTTTTCAATATCCGGAAAATACATATTTTAAATATTCCGAATTCAGAAAGTAAAATGAACCTAACTTCAACATCTGGAAAAATATATAAATAAATAACGTATTTCTTCTTACTGGGACTATTCTATTTTTGCAGAGAACAAGAGGAGGGCAGAGATATTGGGGGGGCCTAGGGTGGCAGAAAGGCCAGAACCTGGTCTGATGTCAGGAATAACTAGGCCAAAACTAAAGCCCTTATGAAATGTACACTAAAAAAATATATAAACGCAACATGCAACAATTTCAAAGATTTTACTGTGTTACAGTTCATATAAGTCAATCAAAATAAATAAATTAGGCCCTAATCTATGGATTTTACATGACTGTTAGTCACAGATATCTTTAAAAACTGGTAGGGGCGTGGATCAGAAAACCAGTCAGTATCTGGTGTAACCACCATTTGCCTCATGCAGCGCCACACATCTAATTTTCATAAGGTTGATAAGGTTGTTGATTGTGACCTTTGGAATGTTGTCCCACTCCTCTTCAGTGGCTGTGTGAAGTTGCTGGATATTTGTGGGAACTGGAGCACCCTGTCGTACACGTCAATCCATAGCATCCCAAACATGCTCAATGGATGACATGTCTGGTGAGTATGCAGGGAATGGAAGAACTGGGACATTTTCAGCTTCCAGGAATTGTGTACAGATCTTCCCACTGAAGTCGGTTACGATGCAGAACTGCAGTCAAGTCAAGACCCTGGTGAGGATGACGAACACGCAGATGAACTTCACTGAGACAGTTTCTGACAGTTTGTGCAGAAATTATTTGGTTGTGCAAACCCCCAGCTTCATCAGCTGTCCGGGTGGTTGGTCTCAGATGATCCCACAGGTGAAGATGCCAGATGTGGAGGTCCTGGGCTGGTGCGGTTACACATGGTCTTCCGTTGTGAGATCAGTTGGACGTACTGCCAAATTCTCTAAAACGATGTTGGAGGCGGCTTATGGTAGAGAAATGAACATGCAACAGCTCTGGTGGACATTCCTGCAGTCAGCATGCCAATTGCACATGCCCTCAAAACTTAAAACATCTGTCATAATGGGTTGTGTGACAAAACTGGACATTTTAGAGTGGCCTTTTATTTATTATCCCCATCACGAGGTGATATGCCACACCTGTCAGGTGGATGGATTATCTTGGCAAAGGAGAAATGCTCATTAACAGGGATGGAAACAAATTTGTGCACAACATTTGAGAGAAATACGTTTTTTGTGAGTATGGAAAATATACGAAATATTTTATTTGAGTTCATGAAACATGGGACCAACACTTTACATGTTGCGTTTAAATTTTTGTTCAGTTTATATGTGTGGTCATGAAGGGTTTACTTTTAATTTAAAGGCATTCACTTACGCAGTCACTTGGTGAAGGCTTCAGGAATGTAAATAATTGAATGAAACAACCATGTCTCTGTCACTAATAAACATAGTCATGGTTGTGTATATCTCACATTTACTTGAAAGGCTTGCTGGGAAATATGCAAATATGGCTTTACACCCTACAGTGTTAAAACAACACTCTCAGTGTTTAGTGTTTGAAACCTAAACGCCTTAAACTAGGGCTGGGGAATTGATAAGGATCTCACAATACGATATTATCACAACACTTTGGTGCCGATGGGATATGTACTGCGATTCTCATGATTCTATATGTATTTCGATTCAATACTGGGATTTTATTGCGATTCGATGTTCCAAACATATTGCTCACCATATGTCTGCTGCGGAGGGACGAGAGATTTTTTAAAATCAGTCATGGAAATAAAAGTGTGGAAAACAAATTGGCTCCCTATTTAAAAAGAAGGAAAGGATGGAAGGAAAAATACTGGAGCTTTGGTGCAGTTACTGCCAACTAACGCAAATATAATATTGCAATATTGTCAAAACAATACGATATATCGTCAAAAACAATATCCCGATATGTAACTATCGATTTTTTCCATCACTAGAATAAATGTGTTCATGTGTTTAAAAAGTGTTAGTGAATAAACATGTTCTGGTGTTTACAATCTAAAAACTGACGTCTTTTCATTGAAATTCAAAATGCCTTGACACATTTGAAATGTGTAACAAAAGTATTTATGTGTTCAGATCCTAAACACTTGGTTTTACAGTTTATATACTTAAATTGAAACCATTTCAATTCCCAATTGTTACTCTCGTATATGCTACCTTGGTTATCAGCTATTCTGTACTGTACTTATAAATATATAGAATGTAGGCCTAATACATTACTTAAAATCTGAAGCAAAATATGCACTTAACATTTCCAGTTAGACAACCATAAGAGACTCCTGACCAGGCTATAGTTCATGTGGTGTAATTGAAATGAATGTCAATTACAGATATTATTCTGTGACGTGTTATCTCGAACATGTTCCTCAGTTATTAGGCCTGCAGGCAGAGGACTTGGACTGTTACCAGGCAACAGTTGGAAGGGTCCATACCTGCAATAATGCTCATGTGTTCTGCCTCTGTCAATCAAAGCTAATTATTTTAAATGCTGTGTTTTACTCCCTCTGTGCAATGACAAAACAGAGCAGATTCACAGCAGTACCCATTTTGTGTGGTGGTACAATCATGAATGACAATAAAGGGTTGTTGGAGCTCCACGCACTGTAGCCCTTTGTTTGCCATCCTGTGAGTTGTTGACTATAACTCTACATCTTATGAGCTCACTCTGCATACCAGCTGTTGGCATAGAGAGGCTTGGTGAAGTAGCTAGTCATCCATAAATCAAAGTCTTACAGATCTCCTTACAAACCATGCAACATGGTACTGTGGCCCTAACCATTAAAAGTCAGTCATCTTTTTCTCACCTGATCTGCAGTACTTCAAACACAACTTTGCTGTTGCCTTTGTTGTTGCTTTTGTCCCAAAAAATGCTAAAAAGTCAATTAAAATAGAATTAGACATGTTAATGCATTCAATAGTTCGTCTTTTATATGCACTGATTGTATGTGGAGGTGTCTTGAGACAAAGAAAGTGTAAAAGTCTGTAACAGAGACGCTGTGACTCGAGAAGCAGGTGAACCTTTTAATAAAAATATGAACCGAGACACCATACCAGCGGCATTTACCCATGAACACAGGAACAACACTGACTGAGGAAGGAACCCAAGGGAGTTAAAGATATAGGGGAGGTAATGAGGAAGGTAATGGAGTCCAGGTGCGTATCATGATGATCTGCAGGTGCGCGTAATGATGGATGCCAGGTGTGTGTAATGATGGACCCCAGGACCGGTAGTTAGTATACCGGCGACGTCGAATGGAGGGGAGGAGCGGGAGTAGACGTGACAAAGTCTAATGGGTCCTAGTCAACCATGAATAATAGAATGTGTGCTCATGAAACATAGTGTCTTTTGTTGTTGACACCCACCCAGTTTCATCTTCTCTCCACAATTCTTTTTTAATACTAGATATTCAGCACACATACTTTGAACAAAGCTATTAGGGTTCTTATGTTATTCTCATTACAGTATTATATACTGAGCTGTTATGTCTGAACATTTAAAGTAAATTAAATCTATTTTCAAGGTCCACAAATTAAATGATCACTTTGCCCAAGTTATAGAAAAAGCTATCTTAAAAAGTTGGTCTTCAACCATGTAGACAAGATTTACAATCTATCTGTGATTACTTCTTGATTATTCACCAATTGGGACACTACAGTTTTAAACTACAATGGATGATAGCTACTGTTTGTCGGTCTGCTGTGTTATAGCTTTACCATGCATCACACAACCCCTTTGGTAATATTCTGCCCTGGGTTCTCATTATTACCACTGTCATTGATTTCACAGGTTAAGTTCAGCAGGAGCAGCAGTCCTGGATACGTGTTAGTGCTAACGTGTTAGTGCTAACAGACTTTCCATGTTTACGGTTCACAGAAAACACAGCACAATGCCCTCGTTGCAACATTGATCCTCTCACCTGCTTTTAAAACCCTTTGAGGTGAATGCATTTTGGAATTGGTTGGATGACCAATTAGATGCTAAATTAATTCTGGTGCCATTTCTTTAGTTTCCCCTGTGAACGTGACAAGAGTGACAGATAACAGTTTGACATTCTTCCATTCCACATTGCTCCAAACAATCTGCAGACTATGTTCTGAGTTTGCTCATCTTGGACATACGCCTTTCCGTTGAAGTAAATATTTAGCTCTCAAACACACTCAATTACACAAAAGAAAGGCTGGCGTAGTGACTAGATTATTTTTCATGTTCAGTGTCTAAATACTGTCAAACATTTCAGACAACAGACTAACAGACCTGTAATGACCTTGCATAAAATCTCCTGAACTTCCTTGTTTTTAAACTCTATTCTTGCTCTATTTTAACCAACTAAATGGTGCTGCAAAAGTTTTGTTGCTATTTTTATTGCTGGATTCATATGCTGTCATGCTTCCCCACCTACAGTATAATATTGGACAGTAATGGGAACCAGCACTTCAGAACGCTTCCTTTACATGTAGGATACTGTATAGTATAACCATAGGTCAGTATGTATAGGACACTGCCTTGGTGCAGTGGTAGACAAATTGAAGTGTTTTTCCCTAGCGGGTGCATCAGTCTTCAGTGCTCTCTTTTGTCACTGCTGTGCTGCCTGGTTGAAAATATTCAATCCAGAGCTCATCTAAAACAGACAGACCAGGGAAAGAGGACGCTGCACTTCAGAGTGTTCGATGTGCAGAAGAGACTTCACACTCTGCACTGCTTAGAGAAACAATCATTTTGATCTAATGGATGGTCAGTCCTTCCATCCATAGCCGTGTCGATGAATTTGAGTGCGGTTACACTTCTTCAACCCAATGCCTCAGTGTTTACCAAAACAGTGGTGGGATGGTCGCTTTGCTGTTGTTTGACCTGCATATTGCCCTTTTAATGATAGATGGTTATTACAGTATTGACATTATGCATTCATGACTTGCACAACGGCTAAATGCGTCTTAGTCTGATTATTTCAATCTTTAGCTCAATGTCATATGAATTAATCTCATGCCTTTGAGATACCGCTTGATCCCAGAGAAGAGGATATTAATTAAAATGACATTTTGGGATTATTATTCATTATTTAAGATTACAGTAATACAGAGAGTTAAGTTATTCAGCAACACAGAATGAAATCTGTAGGCAATATTATGGACAGTAACCACAGCACAGATCCAAATCAAAGGGAACTGGCAACCTAATCTGGCCAACTGTACCAATTAGATTACGTGGATTGGGTCCCTGATCAGCCTGCCAGCCTTAGACTAAACTCACATATGTAATTTTTCCTATCACAACAATCAGATGAGTGATGATAGTGTTGTTCTGGTTGGCCGTTGTAAAACATTGTTCACCCTGCTCAGAAGCAATTTATGAACGATGAGTTCTTGTTTATTTCTTACATTTAGCTACAGTATATATCACGAAAATAGCACGTTATTATTTCATTTTTTAAGTTAGCTATATATCACAAAACCATATGAATGGAAAGTGTGTGTGTTTTGGGGGGGGGGGGACTTCCAGTAATGGCACAGTGATTAGAGTAATGAAGATGGAGGACATTTGTAACTCAAGTAATGAACACATGGCACGCATGCACACACACACTCACACAAATACAACGTCACTCATTGATATGTGTCATTGGAGTCTGTTAGATTCTGAGTTGAACAGATTTACAGAAAATCCATGCAAATGCAACCAATTTCTTTTTACAGCGCTAACAAAAAATGAAGTCTTTGTCAGTTTAAGGCCATGTCTGCAGAAGGTAAAAGGGGTGATGTGGCAAGGCAAGCAGGTTGTTAGCTTCTGACAGTTAAAACATTTTTGTTGTCCAAGGTTGTTCTACATCATGAAGCAACAACCATGCACATGTTTTAGTTTTGGTTTTGGTTTCAAAATGTGTTATTTCTGTTTCATTAACCTGTACCTAACCCATACCTTGACCATAACCACACAGAGTATATTATCTAACCTTAACCCTACACGGTTCTTGCATCCTTGAAGTCCTAATTTTGTTGAGTGAATGTGATTATTTTTACAAGGCATGTCTCCCATAAAGAATGTTACATTTCCACATAAAAAAAAAAGAATATCGTCAAGAGCTTGTGAGATCAAGCTGCTCTCAGAGGATTCTGCTGTTGTAAAGCAGAGAGCACGACATTTCTAATTTATATTTCTTTGTGTCTTTTTTTATACTGATAATTAGACTACAGTAGTTGTGTAATACTTGGATTCAGCCTCTGGGATTTTTCTGTGTTGCACTATTGGATTTGAAATGAATGGTTAAATAAAAACCCAAGGCTCCATCTTGAGTATTTAGCATGGATTCTGAAATTTAAATGAAAGAGGAAATCAGAAAAAAAGTGATGATGCACTAATCAGTCACGCTCTCATTTCTCCAGTGACACAGGCAAGAAGCCCTTTTCAAGGCCAATGAGAGAAATGGGAGAGACACTTAAATACACCATCAAGATCACCTTGGGTGCGTTTGACAGGCTAAACCTTTTGCTACTTGTTGCAACTGCATGTACAGAATATCACATTGTCCTCAAATGGTGAGCCCTTTAACAGTCTTCGAGGTATGTTTACCAAAATAAAGTGACTGGGCGACTGTTTTGTTGTCGTTTGAATTACAGACTGCAGCGTTAAGATTATAAAGTGCGACCCTTTAGAATTCAGGATAGTTTCACTAATAAGCATTTTCATTCGAGCAAAGTTTGCCCCTAATATTTCAGTTGGGAATAACAAACAAAGCGAATGGAACAGTCTATTACTCCTCATTAAAAATATCAGCACTTGCACTTCCCAATTAAAAGGCCTGCACTGTGTTTTTCTTTCTCAGCACTGAATAATCTGAATACATTTGGGGGAAGCCATAGTCTGTTGAACAAGAAGGATACAAGGGGGAAAAGTATAGAATTACACACCATAACAATATTTGGGCCTCTCCAGTGTTCCCTCCTAGGCTTCTAGATTCGGACTTAGTATAATGCACCCACCCTTAGCAGCATTGGTAGAAAGCGGGTGTTTCCGGTTTTCAAGGATACAGTATTTTCAACCTAACTTCCCTTTCCCCTGAAAAACGGATGTGTGGACTCAGCCCATGCTTTTACGCCTGCTACGTTAGGTTAAGTATTATGTAATGATACAGGGATCCAATCACATCTACCATGCTGTACGGACCATTTTTTTGGCAAATGGGATTATATACATGGAAATTAGCCTCCCCATCAATTACACATTGCTCAGCAATTTAAGAGCCCCCAGGTTCGTCTAGTTTTATCACCATGGAAACACTGCAGTTCATTGCACTCATGTAAATACATTTGAAATGTAAATAAGATGAGTATAATAAAGCGTTTCATGCTTTCTAGGAAGCATCCTTATGAAGACAAATGCATGTAATGGGTAGCAGATGGTCTAGTAGTAACTTTACAATAGGTCTCCTGCACACACTTCAACAGATGAGGCACTCAATTAGACAGTCTGACTGGTGAAGTTGTCCCTTGTAAACTGTCAAACTGTCAATTTGTGAGGGAACCTATAACTTTGAAGAGGAGACTTGAGATTGAGGATGGAGCATCTTGATCTATCCACCAGGGGGAGACAATTAAGACCTGTCCTGATGTCCTCAGAAAGCTGACTATGGTCTCACTCATTGAATCTCAATGAGTAATCGTTTTTCCTTGACAGAGAAACACCAGCCAATGAAACATCCCCTACCGTTGGGCACTTGGGCAAGGCACTTAACCCCAAAACACGCTCTCCATTCAGCGGCGCTACACTGCCGCTTTACCGTGTGTGTGTGTGTGTGTGCAGGATTCTCAGAAAGACATTGTTATGAGTTCGATCAGTATTCTATTCCATGGGTCCATTCAAGTTTGACATTTTTTAATATACCCACATGGCAGTAAGACACTGAAATACATAGGTATGGACTAACATCAATAAATACAAAATTACATACAACAATTACACACAACTTAGATGAGAAGACTCAAAGAGTATTATGGGGGATTTCTTGTATCTCTCAGTGCTGGCATGTCGAACAGAGGAGGTGGGTGCTGCGGTTGGTCTTGGAAGTCGGACTTGTATATATAATATTGTTACTATTCTATGAGGACATGTTCATCTGTATGGTTGGACTCCCAGTGAGGCATAGATTAGGTAAGAGTTTGAGCAAACCATGGAAATGCCGTAGGGGATAGATCCAGAATTTCCTCAGCCCCTTATTGCCACCTAAATCATCTGTGTACCGGAGGGTGCTTCCTGAACTCTTCTCCCCCATAATCACAGCCACACCCATCACCCACTTGAGTGGACTACCCCGTCTGGCAGTCATGGCCCACATGGCAGTGCTGTCTTGGACTCTTAACCCCCTTAGCATCACCACAACACAATGTACACCATGTCTCAGGGCTGCTGCGCCTTCACCCGTAGGGCACCTCAAAATGCTCAAGGACAGTTCGGACATGCTGGGTCTTCATAGAGAACAATAGGGGAAAGCTCCATCTTCAGCCCTGCCACTCCCAGGACTACCAGACTACATAGGTCATCCTGTAGGGAAACAAATGTCAAAAGCAAACAAACTACTCTACTCCACAACTGCCCAGTCAGTGGCCCAGATCCTGCCGACTACGCCAAATGCCAAGAGGTGGAAAAGTGACAGGTTCTTTTGGATTTGAGTTGAGCAGGCAGAGTGAAGTAGAAACCAAGGACCAGTTTCAGCATTTAATAAATAATAGGGAATGGTTTACAAGTTCACCTTTATAGCAGTGGCCATTCTCACTGGCCCAGGAACATTCACAAACCATGCAACAAACAATCAAAGTAACAAAATGGCACAGGAGGCGGTGCAGCCCTGGAGGTAAGCATCCATCTTGTTACCCTCCTCAAACTAACGAGAATCTATTTCCCCCATACTCCCGGAAACCACCTTACCTCTGGACTGCATCACCTCCCGTGAGCAGCCGCCCCTCAAACAGAAAGAAACAGGGGTTTTATATACTGTAGGTCAGGAAACATATTAACCAATGAGATTGCTTTGAGAGTTAGCGAGGCAATCAGTCACACCTGCGGCAGTACCCTATTCCCTATATAGTGTATTCATTTTTTCCAGTGCCCTGTCAAAAGTAGTGCCCTACATAGGGAATAGGGTGCCATTTGGAGTGCAGTGTATTTTATGGAAGGTTACCGTCTGACTTTACCAAGGGAGTAGCAGCATCATAAGAAGCGTTCTGTTGACTGAATCTAGCATTGTGAAAAAATATAATTTCTGAGCCATTTCTCTAAGTTCGTTTGCCTGGCTACACATCCACATCGCTCCAGCCAAACGCCACGCCCACGAACGTTTCTTTTCAACCGTGAGTTTGGATTTGACTCCCTCCCCGACGACTTCTGGAATGCGAACACATTCCGACCGTTCTGATTGGTCCCAGAAACTGATGGCCTGGGGAAGAGCCAGCCTACATGATGACGTTATCAACTTTGATACTTTGATTGGTTAGATTTGTTAGACAACCCAATTGCTGATACATTTGTTTTGTACAATGCCCCTCGTTTTAACGTCACAAAAACAACTATGATGGCAAATTCAGACTGAATGTATGTAGCGATGAATAGAGCAGCGGAATTAAATTCAGGTTGGGTCATCAGGCAATAGATTTGTAGCATTCAGATACATAATGTCAATTCTGATATCATCAATGGTGTAAAGTACTTAAGTAAAAATACTTTAAAGTACTACTTAAGTTGTTTTTTGTGGTATCTGTACTTTACTATTTATATTTTTGCTAAACTTTACTTTTACTTCCCAATATTCCTAAAGAAAATAATGTACTTTTTACTCCTTACATTTTCCCTGATACCCAAAAAGTATTCGCAAAATGGTCTAATTCTGTCACGTCTACTCCCGCTCCTCCCCTCCGGCGTTTGACACTGGTCCTGGGATCCATCATTATGCACACCTGGTATCAATCATTGCGCTCCTGCATGTCATCATCAGACACACCTGGACACCATTACCTCACTTATTACCTCCCCTATATCTGGCACTCCCTTAGGTTCTTTCCCCAGTCAGTATTGCTACTCGTGTTGGTTATATTGTTTGATGCTCCGTTTATTATTAAACTCACCAACTGCACTTGCTTTCTGCCTCCCAGCGTATAAGTTACAAATTCACACACTTATCAAGAGAACATCCCTGGTCATCCCTACTGCCTCTGATCAAATCAAATGTATTTATATAGCCCTTCTTACATCAGCTGATATATCAAAGTGCTGTACAGAAACCCAGCCTAAAACCCCAAACAGCAAGCAATGCAGGTGTAGAAGCACGGTGGCTAGGAAAAACTCCCTAGAAAGGCCAAAACCTAGGAAGAAACCTAGAGAGGAACTAGGCTATGAGGGGTGGCCAGTCCTCTTCTGGCTGTGCCGGGTGGAGATTATAACAGAACATGGCCAAGATGTTCAAATTAGAGGTCGACCGATTATGATTTTTCAACGCCGATACCGTTACCGATTATTGGAGGACCAAAAAAAGCCGATACCGATTAATCGGACGATTTTTTAAAATGTATTTGTGATAATGACAATTACAACAATACTGAATGAACACTTATTTTAACTTAATATAATACATCAATAAAATCTATTTAGCCTCAAATGAATAATGAAACATGTTCAATTTGGTTTAAATAATGCAAAAACAAAGTGTTGGAGAAGAAAGTAAAAGTGCAATATGTGCCATGTAAAAAAGCTAACGTTTAAGTTCCTTGCTCAGATCATGAGAACATATGAAAGCTGGTGGTTCCTTTTAACATGAGTCTTCAATATTCCCAGATAAGAAGTTTTGGCTTGTAGTTATTATAGGAATTATAGGACTATTTCTCTCTATCGATTTGTATTTCATATACCTTTGACTATTGGATGTTCTTATAGGCACTTTAGTATTGCCATTGTAACAGAGTATAGCTTCCGTCCCTCTCCTCGCCCCTACCTGGGCTCGAACCAGGGACACATCGACAACAGCCACCCTCGAAGCATCGTTACCCATCGCTCCACCAAAGCCGCGGCCCTTGCAGAGCAAGGGGAACAACTACTCCAAGTCTCAGAGCGAGTGACATCACCGATTGAAACGTTATTAGTGCGCACCCCGCTAACTAGCTAGCCATTTCACATCGGTTACACCAGCCTAATCTCGGGAGTTGATAGGCTTGAAGTCATAAACAGCTCAATGCTTGAAGCATTGCGAAGAGCTGCTGGCAAAACGCACGAAAGTGCTGTTTGAATGAATGCGTACGAGCCTGCTGCAGCCTACCATCGCTCAGTCAGACTGCTCTATCAAATCATAGACTTAATTATAACATAATAACACACAGAAATACGAGCCTTTGGTCATTAATATGGTCGAATCCGGAAACTATCATTTCGAAAACAAAACATTTATTCTTTCAGTGAAATACGGAACCGTTCCGTATTTTAGCTAACGCGTGACATCCCTAAGTCTCAATATTGCTGTTACATTGTACAACCTTCAATGTTATGTCATGATTATGTACAATTCTGGCAAATTAATTACAGTCTTTGTTAGGAATAAATGGACTTCACACAGTTCGCAACGAGCCAGGCGGCCCAAACTGCTGCATATACCCTGACTGCTTGCACGGAACGCAAGAGAAGTGACACAATTTCCCTAATTATAAGGAATTCATGTTAGCAGGCAATATTAACTAAATATGCAGGTTTCAAAATATATACTTGTGTATTGATTTTAAAGAAAGGCATTGATATTTATGTTTAGGTTTGGTGCAACGACAGTGCTAAATCATCACCCGTTTGGCGAAGTAGGCTGTGATTCGATGAGAAATTAACAGGCACCGCATCGATTATATGCTACGCAGGACACGCTAGATAAACTAGTAATATCATCAACCATGTGTAGTTATCTAGTGATTATGTGAAGATTGTTGTTTTTTATAAGTTTAATGCTAGCTAGCAACTTACCTTGGCTTCTTGCTGCCCTCACGTAACAGGTAGTCAGCCTGCCACGCAGGCTCCTCGTGGAGTGCAATGTAAGGCAGGTGGTTAGAGCGTTGGACTAGTAACCGGAAGGTTGCAAAAACGAATCCCCAGCTGACAAGGTAAAAATCTGTCGTTCTGCCCCTGAACAAGGCAGTTAACCCACCGTTCCTAGGCCATCATTGAAAAAAATAAAATAAAAATTTACCCCCTTTTTTCTCCCCAATCTCGTGGTATCCAATTGTTAGTAATCACTATCTTGTCTCATCGCTACAACTCCCGTACGGGCTCGGGAGAGACGAAGGTCGAAAGCCATGCGTCCTCCGAAACACAACCAACCAAGCCGCACTGCTTCTTAACACAGCACACCTCCAACCCGGAAGACAGCCGCACCAATGTGTCGGAGGAAACACCGTGCACCTGGCTACCAGGCTAGCGCGCACTGCGCCCGGCCCGCCACAGGAGTCGCTGGTGCGCGATGAGACAAGGATATCCCTACCGGCCAAACCCTCCCTAACCCGGACGACGCTAGGCCAATTGTGCGTCGCCCCACGGACCTCCCGGTCGCGGCTGGCTGCGACAGAGCCTGGGCGCGAACCCAGTCTCTGGTGGCACAGCTAGCGCTGCGACGCAGTGCTCTAGACCACTGCGCCACCCGGGAGGCAAGAATGTGCTCTTAACTGACTTGCCTAGTTAAATAAAGGTGTAATATAAAAAAAAAAGCCCTAATTAATCGGCCATTCCGATTAATCAGTCGACCTCTAATTCAAATGTTGATAAATTACCAGCATGGTCAAATAATAATAATCACAGTAGTTGTCGAGGGTGCAACAAGTCAGCACCTCAGGAGTAAATGTCAGTTGGCTTTTCATAGCCGATCATTGAGAGTATCTCTACCGCTCCTGCTGTCTCTAGAGAGTTGAATACAGGTAGCACGTCCGGTGAACAGGTCAGGGTTCCATAGCCGCAGGCAGAACAGTTGAAACTGGAGCAGCAGCACGGCCAGGTGGACTGGGGACAGCACGGAGTGATCAAGCCAGGTAGTCCTGAGGCATGGTCCTAGGGCTCAGGTCCTCCGAGAGAGAGAAATAAAGAGAGAATTAGAGAGAGCATACTTAAATTCACACAGGACACCGGATAAGACAGGAGAAATACTCACAAGCAGCAGGCACAAAGGCAAGACAGAGCTACATGCCCAGCAGCAAACCAGCAAGAGAAGAAGCAGCAGACAGAGACCAGCAAGCCACAACAGAAGAGCAGACAGCACAAGACAGAATAGACAAGAGGAGAACAAGCAGCACCTCAGTAAGCACCAAGGCAGAGTCACGAAACCCAAGAGAAGCAACCCAGAGAGAGGAGCAGAGACCAAAGAGCCCGCAGCAGCCACAGTCAGCACACAGAGAGTTAAGGCAGACCCCAGACAAGAGACAGATAGAACAGAGTCAGCAATAAGTAAGAGGAAGAAAGCGACAGCCAGCCAGTAAGTCACAGACCAGAGCAAGAGAGAGGAAAGAAGCAGATGCAAAGACAGAAGCACCAGAGCAGGCAGAAGCCAGCCACAGCACAAGCGAGAAAACAAAGGCCGAGACAGAAGAGCCAGACAAAGAGGAGCAAGGAGAGCGCCAGGCAGAGAGAGCAAGAAGCAGAGGAAAGACAGACAGAGAACACAAGCCAGGACAGAAGAAAATCAGGGAGGACAGGCAAGCCCAGAAGAACGAGCAACAGAGCAAGAGAGAACAGACAGAGGCAAGGAGTAAAGCAGAGTAGACAGCGAAAGAACAAGCAACAGAGAAGCCAGAGCAAACAGAGAGCAGACACCTACCAGCGCGCAGGCAGAAACAGAAACACAAAGAATGACCAGAGAGGCCAGCCACAGAGAAGAACATAGAGAAGACAAGAGAGCCAGACAAAGAGAGAAAGGGAAGATCCAGAGGAACGCCCCGCAAGCACAACCAGCGAGCCCACAGAAGAGAGCAGGAGCAGAGAAGCAAGCAAGCAGCCAAAGGATGAGACACAGCCCAGCACCCCAGAGCAAAGCCAGAAAAGAGACAGCAAAGTCCAGCCCCAGCAAGAGCAGAAAGAGAGAACACAACAGCAAGGAGCAGCAGCCCCACAGAGAGCCTAAGAGACACCCAGAAGAGCCAGAGCCAAGAGATAAACACCCCAGACACAGCTACACAAGCAGCAAACCAGTGAGAGACACCACCAAGAGACCACTAGCCCATCCAGCCACTGCAAAAGCAGCCAGCAGAGGCAGCAGAAAAAGGAAACAAAGGTCCAAGGAGAGCCAGAGCAGAGAAGAGTGCCGCACACCAGAGAAGAAGTAAAGCACAAGAGCACACACCCCCCAACTCGATAGCAAAGAGCAGAAAGTAAGCGAGAGGCCCACCTTCCCCCCCCATCCCACAGCAAGGAAGCACCAGAGCCCACCAGAGCCAAGCAAAGACAGGCAGACAGCCCCAAGAGCCAGGAGCAAGCAGACACAAGAGAGGAGAGCAAGCAGCAGCAAGGAGACAACAGAAGAGATCAGACACGAAGCCAAGTCAAAGAACAAGAACAGAAAGAAGAAGCGAACACAAGCAGAAGCAGCAAAACAAAAAAACAGGCAGAGAAAGGAGAGAACACCACAGAGTAAGACAGAGCAACAGAGAAAACAGCCAGCCAGACCCAGAAGAGCACGAACACCAAGAAGAAGAGCAGAGAAGACAGACAGAAGCAAAGAAGAGACCGATCAAGCAACCAGAGATGCAGCACACAGAACGCAGAGCAGCAGCAGCACAGCACAGTCCAAGCCAGAAGACAAGAGAGCCAGCACAGCAGAGGGGAATGAGATCCACCACACCAGAGAAGTCCAAAGCGCCCACAAACAGACCACCCACAGTCAGCCAGAGCCAGAGAGCCGCACAGAAGAGCAGAAGAGAGAGAACGCCAAAGGCAGAGAAACAGAAGACAAGCAAGAGACACCAGAGATAGAGCAGTAGCAGCAGAGAAGCATCACCAGAAGCAACACCAACCAGAAGCAGAGAGCACACACAGAGCCAGCACCCAGCTATCAACAGAGCAACAGAAGAGCCACAAGAGCACTCAGAGCCCCAAAAAAGCAACCAGAGCAGAAGGCACAGAAAGTCCAGAGACGAGAGAGCAGCTCAGAGTGCTAAAGATCTGATAGAATTGATGTTTTTATTAGGGATTTTCAAATGAATAATTTTTTATATTTTGCAAATGTGTGTATGAACTTTATTTTAGAGGAAAAAATATGTCTGTTTGAATATCTGTTAACAATCCGTCAATGGCTTGTCAACTCGTCACTGATAGCTAATATCTTAAAGTCAAGTTTTTTTGTCAAAATCTGAACAGAATATTTTATTAACTTATCTGAACATTATGCTTAAACAATTGAAGCATTTCTGTCCTAACCTAGGGGATCATGTTATTAGAAATTTTGTTTTATATTCTAAATCTAGTACAACATGCCAAAATGTAACAAAATTAGCTCTGGAGCATTAATAGGCAGGTAAAACTAAACAAAAAGAGTGTTAGAAGATTGTATGCACTATTTAAATAATCTAATGTTTAGAATTTAACAAGCAAGCGCTTCAAACACCTGTTGAAGACAATAATTGTACAAATAACATGCCGTTTTGGTGTCTGAAGGTTCACATACATTCCCAGTTAGTTTTTTAAGAAGAAAAAACATTTAGTTGTTTCTTAAAGTGCTGTGATAGCTATCTTTGGTCTATTGTGGGGAATTATAATTTTTGCATGAGATTAGTATAAAACTACACTTTTTCTCCTGCCCATGGAATAAAAGGTGCCTTGCTGAACCTTGCTGGAATCACTGGATTCCACATTATCCAATATGTAATTACAATGGATTAATAGGTAATGTGAAAATGCCAATAGCAAAAAAGTGCAGCAAACTCATTAAGAGAGCTCTACTAATATTTAATCACAAAACAGAGGATTAAAAAACATAACATCCCTCAAGTAGAGAAATATGCATCCCCTCAGTTCTAATTTTACATTTACTGTATTAAACACTGGCTGTATATGATATACAGGTAATGTTATGGGAAACTCCAATCCCACGATGTATTACATAATACATCAAGTACACTCTTAATACACTCACATTAACATGTTAGTGTTCATAGGTGAGGTATTAAGAGTGGACTGTATGGGCTATATTATAATACATCTGCTGGGATTGGAAGTTTTACATTAACATTCTGTCTCACATTCCAATTAACCTTCTCTAACACCAGAAATGTTCATGATGAAAATACACACGACAAACTGAGTTCTTCTTTATTCCATCATACATTTACTTCTTTAAATAATTATAAACAAGATTGTTTTAAATATTACATTGGTCAATTGTATCTGCGGCCATGTTAGACACTGTGTTCGCCTTATTGCATCCCATAATACATTCTGGAATCAAGAAAATGAATTTTTTAAATTGAATTTTTGTGAACATTTTGTTCAAGTTAAATATGCCCCCACCGTATCTGTTCTTCCAACAGATTAACGGGATGATTCTAGCTCTATTTAAAGTTTGTCCTTGCATCAAGAACTATAGAAACACTGCATCAAGCTCCCAGAGGAAAATACTGTTGGGAATTAGCTCCACTCGTCTAATCAATCAACCTATAGATCTCAGTCCCTTTTATACCATTAATTAACCTTGCTTACAATCAAAAACAGTGGTAATTGCCCATTAAATAAATGTTTAATTCATCTTCAAGAACACCCACAAATACAAAAAAAAACATAAATAATCGAAAAGGCAAGTGCAATACAAGTGAGAGAAAACACATGACTGGAAAAAAGCTAAGCCTACTTGACATGAATTAATGGAATGTTTGAGTAGTCATAGTGCGTAATAAATAGCTTTGAAAGCGGCCTTCTGGAAAGTCCCTTGTGATATGTCCAATAGAAACACTATGAGCTGATAGTCTAGTCTTTATCGGCGAAGATGAGATGGTCCTTCTTCCTGGGAATTTTAGGAAATGGGTGTTTTCAAGGCACAATTACAGGCACAAGCTCTAATGGGGGAGAACTCTTCAGTAACTTGTTTTTAACTAGTCACAGCGAACTTGGATATTATTCAGTTGGTTTCTTTATTAAATTCCCTAAAATTCCTTGCACGATGAAATGAAAGTGACCATGATTAATTTACATACTTTAGAAATAGGGATGAACAACTATTAATACTTCTCTAGTCTAAATACATATAGTATACTACAAGAAGTTGTATAATATGCAAATGCTTCTACAAATGCTTGGTTTCGGTCCCTCTGTAATCACTCTAGGTATGATACTGTAACAATCTCTGTTGCTGGAATTAGTCTCTAGATTTCTCAGAAGTAGGTAAACTAATTATTCTAGCTTCATTCAAATTTTGTTAAAATTCCTCAATCAATCACTGTTGGCAAACACAGAACTGCATCTGAAGGACTATGACAGCCAGTGGCAGGAAAAAGTGCTAAGGTAAATGTAAAGGTTAAGGTAAAGATAGCATTAAAACTTCTTCTTAATAGGGGCGCATTTTCCATTTGGGAAAACAATAGTGCCAAATGAAATGGCCGTACTCTGTTCTAGATATATGATATAATTGATTATTACTATTGCGATAGAAAGACACTCTGAAATTTCTAAAATGGTTTTAATATTCTGTGAGTAAAACAGAAACTCATTTGGCAAGGCAACTATCCAAACAGAAGTGAAAGTTCTGAACATGGGTCATCTGTGAAGGGCTGCTCCTATCAGATTGCCTTGTATATGGATAGTAATGCACTTCAAACGTCTTTCCACTACATGTCAAACAGGCAGTTAGAACGTTGAATGAGGTGTCTAGGCCTGATGTGGGACCAAATGAAGAGCTTTGATGACAGGTCACGCATATTGGCAGTAATTTTGTGCTGCCACCTGGGACGACCTATCATTCTTCTGCAATGCGTTAGTACACGAAGAACATGCTCC
The DNA here is from genome assembly GCF_002910315.2 of Salvelinus sp. IW2-2015. NCBI lineage: Eukaryota > Metazoa > Chordata > Actinopteri > Salmoniformes > Salmonidae > Salvelinus > Salvelinus sp. IW2-2015. The sequence goes on from NC_036848.1 coordinate 45,125,514, forward strand.
GTTGGGACGTTATTGGATACATCATGAGAAAAACATCCTAAAGATGGGATTTTCAACTGAGTTTGGACCAGTTTATCTCGACTTTTATATGACTTTTGGAATTTTTTCGTTCCATTACGCCACACTTTCAGGACACGTGAGCAACCATTAGCTAGCCAAAGTTGCATCTCGCAGAAGAAATGGACATGCTTCCAGAAACAACGACAAAACAACGATTATTGTGGAACTGCCTCCTGGCACTGCATTCTGATCGAAAGTTTCCTCAAAGGAAGAGAATAATTTATGATGTTATTTCGTATTTTTGGTGAATATGTTGACTCAACATGGCGGAGATGGCTGAGCGTCGTCTCAGACTTATGTATGCTGTGCTTTTTACTAAAGTTATTTTTTTAAATCTAACGCAAGCGGTTGCATTAAGAACCAGTGTATCTTAATTATATGTCAACATGTATTTTTTCAGATAGTTTATGAGAGTTTTCTGTTAGATGACGTGACTCTCAAAAATTTCTCCGGACCAATTTGGAACATTTTTGCGCCATGTCACAATGTTAAAACCAGAGATTGTAGCCTATAAAACTCACATTTCGAACAAAACATAAATTATTGTATAACATTGATGCTTAATAGACTGTCATCTGATGAAGTTGTTCAAAGGTAGTGATTATTTTTATCTCTATTTGTGGGTTTTGTGAAAGCTATCTTGGTGTTTGGTGTTGCGCTTTGTGGTGAGCTAACATAAATATATGTTGTGTTTTCCGCTGTAAAACATTTTAAAAATCGGACATGTTGGCTGGATTCACAAGATGTTTATCTTTCATTTTGCTGTATTGGACTTTGATTTCATGAAATTAATTTATATGATATTCCTTGGCGCTAGGCTAGGCTATGCTAGTCAGCGTTTCTGATGAGGAGGATCCCGGATCCGGAGGATGATTCGGTAATAGAAAATGACTCAAGTAAAGTGAGTCACCAGTAAATACTACTTGAGTAAAAGTCTAAAAGGATTTGGTTTTGGTTGATACTTAAGTATCAAAAGTAAATGGAATTGCTAAAATGTACTTAAGTATCAAAGTCAAAGTAAAGTATAAACCATTTCAAATTCCTTACAGGACGGCACAATTTTTTTATTTGACGATATCCAGGGGCACACTACAACACTCATACATAATTTACAAACAAAGCATTTGTGTTTACGCTGACAGACACAGCAAACCTTCTTCCACAGCTCGCATTGATGTGCCATCCTGGATGAGCTGCATACCTGAGCCACTTGTGTGGGTTGTGACTCCGTCTCATGCTACCACTAGAGTGAGAGCACCGCCAGCTTTCAAAAGTGACCAAACATCCAGCAGAGAAGCATAGGAACTGAGAAGTGGTCTGTGGTCACCACTTGCAGAATCACTCCTTTATTGGGGGTGTTGCTAATTGCTATAATTTCCACCTTTTGTCTATTCATTTGCACAACCAGCATGTGCAATTTATTGTCAATCAGTGTTGCTTCCTAAGTGGACAGTTTGATTTCACAGAAGTGTGACTGACTTGGAGTTACATTTGTTTGTTTAAGTGTTCCTTTATTTTTTTGAGCAGTGTTATTCTCTTGACACAATGATGAAAATAATCATGGCCTCTAAACCTTCAGCTGCATACTGGACCCTATTCCAAACTAAACTCCTGAAAGAGCTGCTTCCTGTGCTTTGGCCTCCTATGTGTAACATAATAAACGTCTCTCTATCACTGGATGTGTACAAACTCACTAAAGTGGCAGTAATAAAGCCTCTCTTGAAAAAGCCAGACCTTGACCCAGCAAAATATAAAAACCATCGGCCTATATCGAATCTTCCATTCCTCTCTAAAATTTTAGAAAAAGCTGTTGCGCAGCAACTCACTGCCTTCCTGAAGACAAACATGTATACGAAATCTTCAGTCTGGCTTTAGACCCCATCATAGCACTGAGACTGCACTTGTGAAGGTGTAAATTACCTTTTAATGGCGTCAGAACCGAGGCCTGCATTTGTCCTCGTGCCCTAGACCTTAGTGCTTGCTTTTGATACCATCGATCACCAATTCTTTTGGAGAGATTGGGAAACCAATTGGGCTACACCGGACTGGCCTAGTTCAGATCTTATCTGTCGGAAAGATATCAATTTGTCTCTGTGAATGGTTTGTCCTCTAAAATCAACTGTAAATTTCGGTGTTCCTCAAGGTTCCGTTTAAGGATCACTATTATTTTCACTATATATTTTACCTCTTGGGGATGTCATTCGAAAACATAATGTTAACTTTCACTGCTATGTGGATGACTCACAGCTGTACATTTCAATGAAACATGGTGAAGTCCAAAATTGCCCTCGCTAGAAGCCTGTGTTTCAGACATAAGGAGTGGATGGCTGCAAACTTTCTACTTTTAAACTCGGACAAAACAGAGATGCTTTTCTAGTCCCAAGAAACAAAGAGATCTTCTGTTGAATTTGACATTTTAATCTGAATGGTTGTACAGTCGTCTCAAATAAAACTGTGAAGGACCTCGGCGTTACTCTGGACCTGATCCTCTCTTTTGACGAAATATCAAGACTGTTTCAAGAGCAGCTTTTTTCCATCTATGTAACATTGCAAAAATCAGAAACTTTGTCCAAAAATGATGCAGAAAAATTAATCATGCTTTTGTTACTCCTTGGTTAGACTACTGCAGTGCTTCTCAATTATTTTCTGTTACAACCCCCCTAGAAGAAGTAAACATTTCGCGCCCCAACTCTCCGCCGCGACTGTAAATAAGTATCATTTGCTATTAAAATTTATAAGTACACCTCTGCATAACATTGTATCCTTATTAACATTAAAGAAAACAAAAAACAAAAAGAAGAAATATTAGATCAACTACAACAAAGAATAACTTTATTAACACTGTTTTTAGTCTGTAACAGAAAAGACTTAAAGTGCATCAATTTGCCTGAATGTTAAAAAAAATTAAATCCTTATTTAAACTGTAAACGTTTTTTGACCATTTGATACTGAAAAATAAAATTAAATATAATCAATAAATAATAATAATTCAAATTGATCAGCAACATTAACTCAGAGCACAATATATGAAACACTTTGACCTATAAAACAAAATGAATAAAACAATTTGTGCTGATTTTTTAAAATCAAAAATGAGGAAGTCAGGATTAATGCAACAATGAGCACGTTTTGCAGAGCACAGCTTTTCGAAGCGGGGTTTTGAAGCATGAGTACTTGCAACTCTCAGCTCTGCTCAATGTTTAGCTGGGACCTGTTACTTGGTCTTCAGTGCAGCAACAGCAGAAGCCAGTCTCATAAAATAAGATGATTACAAAGGAAGAAGAATACCATGGCCTCTGCCCTAAGAGTGGATACTGCCTCTCTACACTCAGCCAGAATTCACTCAGTGTCTGTGATGTGAACCTCAGTCTCAATGTGGAGTCAGACGCATATCAATGAACTGGTCTCCTCTGCAGAGCTGAAACAGTTGGAGCTGGTGCATTTGAAAGGATCTCTCACCCAGTCATATTGGGAACTGTTTTCAGGAAGTACTTTTAAAGAATCCATTAGTGATGACATATGCTCCTTAATATATGGAATCACTGAGGTGGCATCATAGTCAGTAGTGTCAACAATTCATGCAGGTTCTCAATGATCAGTATTTCTTCATCAAATCGCCTCCCACATTGCAAGCTTTCGAATGAAAGAGCTGATCTTGTCTGTGACCTGAGGAGGTGTTTATCTTTCCCTTGAAGCTGTAGATTTTAGTTCATTTAGCTTCCAAATATGTCACTCAGGTAGGCCATTTTGCAGGAAGTTCTCATCACAAAATTTCTCTGCGAGGTCATACTTGTGCTCCTGCTCCGAAAACATTCTTATCTGCTCAAAAAACTCAGGACAAGACTTTTCCCCTGACAGCGACCTTGCTTCACTGTGAAACAGCACAGCTTGATGTTACTCCCATCTCCTCACAGATAGCAGAGGAAGACTCTTGTTTTTAGTGGTCTTTATAAAATTGACTACACCTACAATGTCGTCATAACCTCACTTAATTCAGAGGAAAGGTGCTATGCCAGTGCTTCTCTGTGTATAACACAGTAGTGTCCACTCACAGCATTAGGTGAGGCCTTCTTGAGGGAGTGCCGAAGCATTTCTCACCTGCCATGGTCTGTGCACCATCACTGCAAACACCAATGCAGTTCTCCCCACTTTAGCCCATTCTCAGTCAGGAAGCAGTCCAGCATTTTGAATAGCTCTTTCAGCTGTGCTCTGTCCCTCTGACATATTTACAAAAAAGTAGATCCTCACACAGGGAGTTTTGTCATGTCAAAAACGTACATAAGCAATAAACAAACAGTCTTTTGTTGCTGTCAGTTGCTTCATCGAACTGTAAGCAAAACGTTTGTCTTTGAGTTATCTACCAGCTGTTCTTTTAAGATCGTTAGCAATGTCATTTATACGTCTGTGGACAGTGTCATTGAGCAGAGGGATGTTTTATTTTTGAAGTACTTGCGTCATCCAGCATGACAGAGACCATGTCTAATGCTGCAGGCAGTATCAGCTCCTCTGCTATGGAGTGTTTTTTTTTGCACTGAGCAATTTGGTCGCCACCTTATATGATGCTAAACAGTGCTCGCTGGTTTACTGAAGTAGCAATTCACAAAGCGGACGATTGTTGGCAATGTTCGGCACGTTTTCGCAGAAAAAACTCAAGCGGCTTATCAGCGTGATTGGGGTGTAATTCTTTAAGTGACGCCCTTCATTTATTTGGCTTCATGCTGTCCGCTGCAAAAAATTTTAGACACAGCAAACATACCGGTCTTTCCTCGTCTCCCACCGTAATCACAGTGAAGCCAAGCGCTACATACGCTTCGTCATATTTTCCTCGTCTTAAGCTTTCGGAGACTTACGTTTTGTTTCATTATCTCCGTCTCTCTCCGCCTTTCTTTTCATCCCTGTTAAATATTTTTCCATGGTGCTCTTAAGGTTTGTTATCTGCACTTCATATCTCCTGCTCTGTTCTGTGTGCTCTTGTTCGGTGCAAAAAAGGGTCACAAGACGCAGGCCTCCTAATTGTCCCTAGAATTTCTAAGCAAACAGCTGGAGGCAGGGCTTCTCCTATAGAGCTCCATTTTTATGGAATGGTCTGCCTACCCATGTGAGAGACGCAGACTCGGTCTCAACCTTTAAGTCTTTACTGAAGACTCATCTATTCAATAGGTCATATGATTGAGTGTAGTCTGGCCCAGGAGTGTAAAGGTGAACGGAAAGGCTCTGGAGCAACGAACCGCCCTTGCTGTCTCTGCCTGGCCGGTTCCCCTCTCTCCACTGGGATTCTCTGCCTCTAACCCTATTACAGGACTGAGTCACTGGCTTAGTGGTGCTCTTCCATGCCGTCCCTAGGAGGGGCGCGTCACTGAGTGGGTTGAGTCGCTGACTGTGGTCTTCCTGTCTGGGTTGGCGTCCCCCCTTGGGTTGCCGTGCGGAATCTTTGTGGGCTATACTCGGCCTTGTCTTAGGATGGTAAATTGGTGAAGATATCCCTCTATGTGGTGTGGGGCTGTGCTTTGGCAAAGTGGGGGTTATATCCTGCCTGTTTGGCCCTGTCTGGGGTATCATCGGATGGGGCCACAGTGTCTCTGACCCCTCCCGTCTCAGCCTCCAGTATTATGCTGCAGTAGATTGTGTCGGGGGGCTAGGGTCGTCTGTTATATTCTG